>NW_022196904.1:83330920-83336689 GCF_008632895.1 Mastomys coucha
TAGACAGAGTTTCTCTGTATAGCCCTGTCTATCCTGGAAATCACTCTATAGACCAGTTCGAGGCTGGCCTCGAACTCAGAAATCCACCTGTCTCTGCCTCCCAAGTGCTGGGATTAAAGGCATGTCTCACTACTGCCTGGCTAACGTACTGTTTTTGTTTCAAGTTGGCAACTTTCATCAGCAATTAATCTACATTATTTTCTATTCTCCTTTAATCAGAAATAAGGCTGTATGCCCTCTCTTATTGTAGCATCCTTGTTACAGTATATACTTGTCCAGGTTGTTGTTCATCAGTTCAAAGGGCCTGCTGCTTTTGCAGAGAACCTGAGTTTGTTTCCCAGCATCCACATGGCTCCTGACAACCAACTGTAAGTCTAATGCCAAGGGAAGAGTGGCTTTCTGGTCTCTGGAAGTACCAGATACACATGTAGTGCACCTACATAAATACAGGGTAAACCTTGATAAAACTTAAAACACTTTTAAAAGGGAATATTTACATATCTTTAAGTAATAAATAAATATTGTTTACAATAATTCAAGTTTGTAATCTTTGAAATCTATATTTTCAGAATGCTTTAAATTATCTGATTAAGTCTACCCATGCCAACTACTTTAACTAAGGCACAGCTCACAGAGGGGTCATTGAATTTTGACTCAAGTGTTCTGCCCTGGAGTAGACTATAATAGCCACATGATAACAAGGAGTTACACTGAAATTCATCTTTCAAAGGAGAAATGAATGGTTCTATTAGAAGCTAATGAATCCACCAAGGGAGTTTATATAAAACATGTCTTAGATGTAGAATTTGCATGGCATGCTAGTTTTTATTGCTATTAATATGCTATTATGAAGCTAGATGCTGGGTGTTTTAAAAGTGCCTCCCAACCATAAATTAGTCAGTGCATAAAATACTCATGAAATAGCATCCCAATTTTCCAGGTGAAATCTCTGCATACCAAGGTGATTAAATGACTCTCATCAGTGTTTCAATTTCTATACTTAGCTCCCCTGCAATGATCTTTAGAAGAGCCCCTGTGTTTAGAATTATCTACTATAGCCTGTATTCTGAATTTAAAAGGTCTTTTGCAAACATTATCTACTTTTATGCATTGTATGTGGTACAAGATCCTCTGATGGTACTGTGGGATTTAGATAGTAAATACCTTTTATGGGCTAATGTGTCAAGGGCTCCGTTCTCAAGGTCACAATTTTAAGTAGTGGTGGAATGCTTAAAAAGTGACACCTAATTGACAGTTGCATGGTCATGGCTGTGCAATACTAGGGTGGAGTTTTCAGTAGGTTCCTGGTAATTCTTAAAGGGGAATATTAAGTCATAAATTTTACTTCAACCTATTTCTGAACCAATTTAATATATGATTGTTGAGGCAGGTGTTCTCATCAAAAGATGCCATACTCATACATAACATAATCTGTGAGTTTGAAGCTCTAAACTAGAAATTATACAGATCTACCCATCAGAAAGTTTGCTATCTGAGGTGCTTCATTGTTGTGATACAAAACCAACATATAGAGATATCCACTGACAATATTCCAGCAGTACAACTCTTAAACTTATTTTAATATTAGGCACTAGAGAAATGAACTTTGTTTGTCACCAATATAAAGCTTGTGATTTATCTATGTGGTAGGTGGGAGAACAGAATGGCTGTATTCATTTGTTCTTCTGTCCTGCAACTGTGTTTTTTTTTTCTATGACACACTCTTTGCCCATATCATAAAAACTATATCTTAGTACTTACTGTAAATATAGGCTTTGGGTGAAAACAGTAAGCCTCACTTCTTCTTCTTCTTCTTTTTTTTTTTAGATATTTTCTTTATTTACATGTCAAATAATATCTCCTCTCCTGGTTTCCCCTCTGAAAAAAAAAGAAAGAAAAAGAAAGGAAACAAAACAAAAACAAAAACAAAACCCTGTTCCCTCCCCCCTCCCCTGCTCACCAACCCACCCTCTCCCACTTCTTGGCCCACTGAGCACAGAGTCCCCAATGAAGGAACTAGAGAAAAGACCCAAGGAACCAAAGGACTTGCAGACCCATAGGACAAACAACAATATGAACTAACTAGTACCCTCAGAGCTCCCAGGGACTAAAGAGTGCACATGTTGGGACTCATGGCTCCAGCAGCATATGTATAGCAGAAGATGGCCTAGTCAGTCATCAATGGGAGGAGAGGCCCTTGGTCCTGTGAAACCTCACTTCTTGACATCTTGACTTCTCAACTTTTTGGTTTTCTTTTCGAGACAGGGTTTCTCTGTGTAGCCTTGGCTGCCCTGGAACTCACTCTGTAGACCAGGCTAGCCTTGAACTCAGAAATCCCCCTGCCTCTGCCTCTCAAGTGCTGGGATTAAAGGCGTGTGCCACCACTGCCCAGCTTGTTTGTAACATTCTTAACAAGATGATTTTGAATGTCATCTTATCACTAGAAAACAACTTGATATATGTATTTATATATAACAAAGTTTATGGATAAGAAGGAAAATCAATAAAATATAAACTAATAGAAAGAATGTGATGCTTACCATGCATAAAAATTTATTTTTTAATTAGATATTTTCATTAACATTTCAAATGATATCCCCTTTCCCCGATTTCCTCTCTGAAAACAAAAACCCTACCCGCCCTGCTCACCCACCCACCCTTCCCCACTTCCTGGCCCTGACATTCCCCTGCACTGGGGCATAGAGCCTTCACAGGACCAAGGGCCTCTCCTGTCATTGATGACCGACTAAGCCATCATCTGCTACACAGGCAGCTGGAGTCATGAGTCCCAACATGTGTACTCTTTGGTTGATGGTTTAGTCCCTGGGAGCTCTGAGGGTACTGGTTAGTTTATATTGTTGTTCCTCCTATGGGGCTGCAAACACTTTCAGCTTCTTGGGTCCTTTCTCTACCTCCTTCATTAGGGACCCTGTGCTCAGTCCAATGGATGGCTGTGAGCATCCACTTCTGTATTAGTCAGGCACTGGCAGAGCCTCTCAGGAGATAGCCATATCAGGCTTCTGTAAGCCAGCACTTGCTGGCATCCACAGTAGTGTCTGGGTTTGGTAATTGTATATATATGGGAAGGATTCCCAGGTGGAGCAATCTCTGGATTGTCCTTCCTTCAGTTTCTGCTCCATTCTTTGTCTCTGCAACTCCTTCCATGGGTGTTTTGTTCGCCCTTCTAAGAAGGATTAAATTATCTACACTTTGGTCTTCTTTCTTCTTGAGTTTCTTGTGGTTTGTGGATTGTACATTGGGTATTCTGAGCTTCTGGACTAATATCCACTTATCAGTGAGTTCATACCTAACATGTGTGTTGTTTTGTGATTGGGTTACCTCAGTCAGAATGATATTTTCTAGTTCCATTCATTTGCCTAAGAAGTTCTTAAATTCATTGTTTTTAATAGGTGAGTAGTACTCCATTGTGCAAATGTATCACCTTTTCTCTATCCATTCCTCTTTTGAGGGATATCTGGGTTGTTTCCAGCTTTTTGATGCAATTAAAAAATTCATATAAGCAAATCACAATATTGGCCCAATAATCCCAAATGTAGTGTTTAAAACAAAACTAAAAGAGAGTCAAAATGTTAAAAGATAAAAAGGGATAGACAGGAGAATTCTATCTTTTAAGTAGAATTTTCTAAATGTTGTAAAACATAAACTAAATTATAAAAGTGACAGCAAATGAATGCTCATGCAATCCAAGAGGCAGTTCTCTGAATGAACTAGACACTATGGCAATAACTGCCACACTGAGACACTGCAAATTTCATAGTAAAGCAATAAGGTCACTGTATATTCAAAACACCTGCATATATTTCAAATATGGCAAAATAATGTGGGAAAGGCAAGCAAAGTACTCTTACTGGCAGGGCTGTATAGAAAACTGGACAAAGAACTAAAGTACATTTGGAGGAATGTATATCTAGCAATGATCATCATGTTAATAAATTGGAGCATATCCATGATGTGCTGTTCCTCAGCTCAATTAGATGTTGGTGCTTGGGAATACTTTCCTTAAGCATCTGCTACTTAGCTGGACATACTTTAAGCATTAGAAGTATAGAAGTAAGCAAAAATAATATTATTCATTTTGCTGTTCTTACAATGAAGTTGTGTACAGGCTAATAGATTACAGAAACAAATCCCACATTTTATCAAATGGTATGAAATTCTGTTAAGTGGGGCAAAATACAAGAGAGAGCTAGAGTGTGGTGGCTGGCTGAGTTATTTTTAAAAGGATGGTTAGGGAAAGCTGCCTAGAAAGTTGCTGATGCAGCTACAGCAGCAGATTCAGCTGGAGGATGGGGGGTTGGGACTGAGTAATGCAGTAGCCTCCTGGGCATTATGTTTTTTAATCAGAGTAAATTCCAAATTGTGCAAGTTCCATTATTTATGTGTTGTTTTGTGTATGGACACAAGGATTAGTTTTAAATGTTATCATCATTAGCCCAGCAACAATGTGTAGCCATTCTTTGGAACTGAAAATTTTAGATTCAATTTATCATATAGTAGATGTATCGTCAAATAGTGAAGATGGTACCAACATTATACCCCGATGGGGTGATTCTAGATGGAAATGAACTTTTGTGTCTAGGAGTGTGAGTGCATGAAGCCACATCAGTCAGAAGATGCTGCTTCTCAACAGTACTGAAGTTTCTAGTAAACATAAGATTAGCGTGTGTTTGTCCATGTCAGATTTGTGGAGCACAATAGATCAAAGTACTTAGCTGGGTTAATAGGGAATAGGAAGCTGAAGAGAAATAAGAAGAGAAATTAGAAAAATATAAAGAGGGAGTCAGGCTAGTTATGATCACATTTCACTTTATACTTGTTTGAACCTTCTGATAATAAAAATATTTTTAATCAGCAGGGCAGTGGTGGTATGTGCCTTTAATCCCAGCACTTGGGAGGGAGAGGAAGGCTGATTTCTGAGTTCCAGGCAAGCCTGGTCTACAGAGTGAGTTTCAGGCCAGCCTGGTCTACAGAGTAAGTTCCAGGACAGCCAGGGCTATAAAACCAATACACACACACACACACACACACACACACACACACACCACACACACACACCAAAAAGAATTGTGGTAGAAGAATAAATAAATTAGCAAGGCAGTTGATAAAATAAGAGGCAAAGAGAGGTTTAAATTTTGTGTAAAAAATTATGTAATGTTTGCCTTGACAAATGGAATGTTTTAAGTGAGAGGAAACTTTTGAAAGAATTATTACACTAATATCCTAGATTGACACTTGACATATATGAAATAAAACTAGCCTGTGTAGAAATGGAGATTTGATAGAGGAGTATGTGCCATCTCCCTTCACAGTTCCTTTGGTTTATCTTAGAATACTAAACAGTAGCATCACCAGCTCAGAATTATGATGATGGAGAACTACAAAGAAAAGGTGGTGGGAACTCTTTTATTTGTATCCAGAAATAACGCTCTTATTTTTGAGAAATCATTAAGCTCTTCTTTGTATCTTCCCTTTTCTCCTTCTGAAATTCACTGTCCCAAACTGTCATATATCTCACTCCTTATTCTTAGACTGTTCCTCTATTAAATATTATCTCCTTAGATTTCTCCCCTTTCATCGTAAAAAGTACTCTCATTGGGCTTGAGAAATGGTTCAGATAGGAAGGCATTTTGTTGGAATCTAAAACCAACATGAAAAGGATTAAAAGAGTCTTTCTTGAAACAGGAGTAAGATATGGACAGGAAAAGATTAAAGGAGATAAGATGAGGTAGGCTAGCCAATACCGTACCG
>NW_022196904.1:83339201-83375977 GCF_008632895.1 Mastomys coucha
AAGGAAACTGTCTGTAAGGAGTCAGGCAAATGGAACTTCGTAAACAAAGACTAGGCTAGGTCGGCTGAAAATCGCCAGCTTGTAATTTAATGAGTAGCCAGTAGATGGCGAGTGTGGGCAAATATGTGAACATGTGGGAGCATGCGCCCTGTTAAGGCCGCAAGGTCACTTGGGAAATGTAGTTTTTTGTAGAGTCGCGCATGTGCACTGGTAAGGCCGCAAAGTCACTTGGGAAATGTAGTTCAAAGGGGCACCGGAGCGGCGCCTGGGCGGCCATGTTGTCGGGGCCGCATGGCGGAGAGCTCAGGGAGCGGCAGGCCGGGCACGCCTGCCCCGCACTGCCTCCCAGCAGCCACGCCGCCGCCCGGGGCAGCATAGCAGCCTCTCTGTCAGGCCCCGGCCCTCCGTGCTCTAGACAGTGTCGAAGGGGGAACCCCGGTGTGGGCGAGGAGCGCGCCGGGAACGCGGCCCCCCTCCAGGGTGGCAGCCGAGCCACGTGGTGGACCGGGAAGCGGCGGCTGCCTAGCGCCCGGGCGGCTGCCCCAGCTGGGCAGTGTTGCACCGCGCCACGCTCCGTGCCTGTGGGGGCCGCTGAGCGCAACTTTCTAGAAGAATATTAGCCCATCTTAACTTCAACCCAGGGGCAAAACGCCTCGCTCTTACCCCTAATTTTTAGCCCCACGTTGGGCGCCATCTGTTGGAATCTAAAACCAACATGAAAAGGATTAAAAGAGTCTTTCTTGAAATAGGAGTAAGATATGGACAGGAAAAGATTAAAGGAGATAAGATGAGGTAGGCTAGCCAATACCGTACCGTACCCACTTGGGAAGAACATTAGACAACATGAGGTCTGGTCACTCAGTCATCTTCCATTTAATGCTAATTCCTTTGTTCTCGCAACAGGTAAAATACTTGGGGCAGACCCCTCCCCCAAACTACGTCGGTATAACAGTCCAATCAGAAACTTCTTTCTTGCTCAATGCAGGTGGAGCTACTGAATGTAGCCGCTTCCACAACGCTGTGTTACTGTCTAGGCTTTGGGGAGGGAAACCACAGCATTTGCCACAAATTCCCATTCCCAGTTCAACCCAGTTTATTCCCCTGAGATCACTCCCTAGACCTATACAGTAGAAGGCGATAATTGACTCCCACAAGTAGTTCTCCTACATCCACACAGGCACACTGAGATGCATGCCTAACCACCAAGTACATAAAGTCAAGTAAAAATACTGTTAGACATATTTAAATGTGCTCAGTGTTTCTCTTGTAAGTAATCTGAATTCCTTGTGAGAATTGGTATTTTCATTTTTACTCATTGATAAATCTCCTGCACCAATTATTCTGATAGATATAGTAGCAAAAGTGGGTAACTTTGCCTATTACAAATTGTATTTTTGTTGGATGTTTTTACTTAGCTATTCTTTATAATGCATTTCTGCTTTTGTATTAGTTAATTTTGTTGTTGCTGTGACCAAATATATGACATGAAGCATTTTAAGGGATTATTTTTCCTTAAATCCCTACAGAATATGGTCCATCATGAGGGAAAGTCATATTGGAAAGAGTCAGAGTTGCTTGATCACATTATGTTGATGCTAAGTAAAAAAACAGAAGAATACTGGTGCTTTTGCTTGTCTTTTCTTTTTAAGCAGTCTGAGACTGAACACATGGGGTTGTGTCACCTATCTTTAGGTAGATCTTTTCAGTTAAACCTTTATAAATGCCTTATAGGCCCATAGAGATCTGTTTCTTAGGTGATCATAATTCTAATCAAACTGATAAGATTAGTCATTATTGATTCATTTACATGAAAATACCAATACCTAGAAAAGTTCTTTGCAGTTTGTACAATAGACAATAAAGGAATTATTACTTTATTTTTATATATTCTTTTAACCAGACTTAAATATATACTTTTTCTATACAATTAAAAAATATTACATGTCTTAACTCCACATAGATAACAGGCTGGCAAAATATCTTTAGAAGTAAATTTTTTGGAATTGTTGAATACTTTCTTCTTCTCATGGTGCAGCCATTGAAAGAGACCATAATCTCTCAAATAGTTGCTCTGCACTCTGACTGGCAATTGTTTTTGATTACCATAGATGTCATTCACTCTTTCATTAAACTCATCATCATCCTTTATCTAAGAGTAGCCTGCAAGTTGTTCTAACTAGAAAACTTCAAAAATGCTGAATTGTAAAATTGAGAAGAAAAGAAATTTCTACAGGTCAGAGTAATGAATCTTAGAAAGACATTTGAGCTTCCCATGTTCAAGTTGTGTGCCATTGATGCTCAACTCCCTAAACTCATGTGGCATCATTGGCTCTTCGTTAGTCTTATTTTTTTAAAAAAAAATTTGGAATGCATATGAGATAATGACATTGGAAGTTTAGCATATCAATTAGGGCTATATTTACATAAAGTATAATGAGTGATCCCCTCTGTGATCTTATAGAAGGAATATCATAGATACATCTAAGTTGATCATGCTTGATAGGATACATTTGAACTTAGTATGCTTTAGTTTTCCTACCTACTTACATTCTCACATGGAATCATTCAGGTCATTATCATAGACCCAATATCTTTTAAGCCTTGACTTTGCATTAAGAATAAAGAGATAAGCAATGAGTATTCTACTTGATTTCACAATAGCAAAAATACTTTCTTGACAATTTAGGTATCCTGGTGAGCCTATAAACAGAACTAGTATATAAACAAAGTATCATGAACTGATAAACTTTTGAGTGCAAGGGTCTCTATTTGAAGAACAAATGAAAGCTAACTGAGTGAAAATACTCTAGAGTTAAAAGAATCAATGCTGTAAATTTGCTTCCAGGATTAGGCAAATAACCACTACCAGAAGGAGGCATCCAAAACAATAGCTTCTGGCTTTTTCCGGTGAATAACTTCACATCATTGCTCCTAGGGGAACATATCACTGGGTTTTACTTGCAAGGCCTTTAAAGGGTTTCATTTGTTCAGTCCTAACGTTTCTATGAGCTTCACACTCCCTTCTATTTCTTTTGCATCTGCATATTCTCTTACACTATTTGCAGAAAATATGTTCAACAGAGGAAAACTTTGTATTACACTTCAGAACATTCAGAAAAATTTTTGACATAAAGCTGCGAGCTAGTAAATCCTATTTTCTCAGTTGAGTTCATTGTATTTTGTAAATTTTTAAGGTTTATTTTTAAAAATTATTTATGAGTAAAGTACATTAATGACATCTTAAGATATAAAAAATGTATGTTGTGTAAGTATAGAACAGTAGGGCACACACTTTGAGCTCTGTTGAAATTTGAAGTTGAATGTGTATTTTATTTTATCTTATTTTATTTGCATTGAAGTCTGAAATTTCTATTCCTAGAAAATATTACAAAATTAATAAATCATTGGAAAACTTACATTTTAGAAAATATTTTCATTTCTGAAGGAATTTGAGTTATTTAATTTCACTGAAAATTAAAATGAGTGCTGAGAGTGGTAATCATGTCTTTAGTCCCAAGATTCATGAACCAGAGGATCTGTATGGTGTCAAGGTCTGCCTGGTCTATTTAGCAAGTTCCAGGTCAGCTTAGGCTATAGAATAAGAAGCTGTTTCAAACAACCAAAGGAATCAGGATTATATCTTAGCTAATTATTACTTGCTTTCCAAACTTTATATTTGGAAATCATTAATATGGTCAAGGAAATGATGTGAAGTTTTGAAAATTTTTTATTGTTATAATAATTGTTATTCTCTGTGATAATATTATATGTATTATTTTGATAGATAAAAAAGAAGCATTGTTGATATTAATTCAGTCTGCAACAGGTTGTCAAGATTCTTTGTACAATTAGAAAAGCTACAATTGATATATCTATAAACAAATCCTTATTGTCAGGGTTTCATCAGTTGAAAAGTTTGTAAATAAATTCCTTTGTAGATAATATGATGTTTAGTATTACATCACATGTGTAATATGGAAGACACCTATGATTTTATTTTCTGTTTGTGTGTTTTAATTACACATTCATTTCATAGAAATTAAGGGATGTAGTCAAGAGCATTATTGAATATTAAAAATGTTCATTAACTGCTATAGGCAAGATTTATAGCCTATAAATGGACTATCAAAAGCAACATTTGGCAGTGTAGCATACTGATAGATTCAGGGAAAGGAAAAGTTATTTTCAGTTATAAACCACCTGGTGACTCTTTGATGCTCCAGTGGAGATCTCTAAGTTATCACACAGCTGGCCCTGGTTAAACTAAACAGTTTACAAAACAGGCCTAAAAGTTATGATAGTAATAATACTATATGGATAGGAATGGAGAGAGAAGAATGATCAGGATAGGCAGAAGATAGGAGAGGGCTGAGAAAGATTTAGCAGAATATTACACACCCCTGTATGAGATTCCCCTCCAAAAAACAACAGAAGAAATAATAATAATTAAAATACTCATATATATATATACCCAAAGGTTTATTTCCTAGTCAATTCTAAACCCAGGCAAGTTGATGAAGATGGTTAACTATTACTTATGGTTTCTAAGAAATGTAAGCACCAAGCTCAGAGAGCTGCCTCTAAAATCCATGTTTGAATTTGTAGTGTTAGCTTTGAAGATGGAGTCAGAGTTGAGACAATGTCTTTCTATGGAACCCAGTCTGGCTGCTTCCACCTTTCAAAGACTCATGTTAACAGATACATAGTAATTAAGCCAAGTTCAAATGAAACTTTCTTCTTCTCCTTCTTCTAAATTGAAAATATATTCATCCATTACACAATGCATCCAAACCATAGTTTCTTCTCTCTCCTCTAGTTCTAGCTCCTTCCCACTTGCTCTCTTCTTCAGATCAACTCTCTCTCCATTTCCTCCTTAGCAAAGAGCAGGCCTCAGAGAGAGGACAGCCAAACAGGATAAAACAATATACAATAGGAAAAGCGAACATCCTCCATAAAAAGGCTGGAGAAGAGAACCCATAAGAGTAAAGGAGACCCAAGAGCAGGCAAGAGAGTCTGATATACACCCACTCCCACTGTTTGGAGTCTCACAAAACCACCACAATAACAGAAAAAACATAGACATAGAAGAACTGGTGAATACCTATGCAGGCCCCATGCTTACTGTTTCATTCTCTGTGATCCTATGCAAGTCTTGTTTAGTTGACTTGGTAGACCATGTTCTCATGGTGTCCTTTAGCTTCTCTAACTCCTATAATCTTTCCTCCCCTCTTCCATGCAATTATCTGGTCTTTTAGGGCAAGGACCCAATGAAGACCTCCAACTTAGACTTTCTCTCTTAATAATTTCTTGCTGAGTCTCTGGGCCTGCTCAGATAGGACGTTCTTAACATTGGATTCTTAAAACAGGAGTAGCAGGTTGGAGAACAGTAATGGAAAGTATAGAGTAAGAAATTAAAGGAAAGGAAAAGGGGAAATGAAAAAATCAAATCACTTATGTAAAAATTATTAATAGCAACACATTGGATTGTTTCCAATTTTTAAATTTTACTAATAATACTGTGAAAGTCTTATAAGAGTGTGCTCAGACCTTGTTTATGTGTACATATATGTCCCTGTGAGTTATATTTATTTCTGGATATTCTGTGAGAATAAAATTCAAGCCTGGAATTTCAGGTTAAATGATAGGCACTAACTAGAGGGAGATGCTTTGTAATGAAGTAGGTTAAGTGTTTATCCATTATTTAACAATAAAGTTTTGTTCCTTCATAAATTGCTTGAGCTTACTCTTTTTGACTAACCCTAAAGAAAGAAATGACACCCATCTTAGCTACAAGTATATAAGTATATAAGCATGTACAACAATTATAATATACAGAACATTTTAAAAGCTAAATATAAATTTATAGGAGATTAAGTATTTGAAGTTAAGATTTCATGCCAGAAATATATATATATATATATGTGTGTGTGTGTGTGTGTGTATGTACATATATATATGTATATATGTGTATATACACATATATACATATATATACACACATATAAGAAAATTTTTTAAGAAATATAAACATTAAAATAATGGAAAAAAGCCAATCAAAATTAGCTTTGTGATATCATTTCTATGTTGAAGAATGATCTCCATGTCTCTAAAGAAACAAACCTGAAAAAATTTTCATACTTTATATCACAACTCAGATTCAATTCTTACCTTGGCTGATTTGTGTGATTGGATATAGTCTACTTCTGTTTCCCTCAAAATTTCTGTTGTTTGAGTAACATGTTCTGTGTTACTTTGTTATAGTGAGGTGGAAAGACATATAGTACCATGTGAAGTCAGTCTCTTAGATCATATATACTATAACCCACAAGAAGCCAACTTTCAAACCCCTTTTTACTTAGCTTCAGTGAAGAGTATAAATTAGCTATAGGATATATAAATAAATCAAGCATACTCAAATAACCATATAGTCACTATATTAATTGACTAGAATGGAGGGCCTCATCATGGTAAAGTATTCTGCTGAGAAGAAGGATTGTGTCATTTGGACTTAGGCAGATGCTGTTAAGCCCCATCACACAGAAACATATTTATCACATATTAGACAGCTCATGCATGCTGTCAGGCTATATCCTTCAGCTCTCAACTTTTCTGGTCATTACAGGCCCTCATTCACAGGCCTGTCTTGCACAAGGTCATGCTATTTCTTGGAATGCTTCACAGTAAGTAACAGACCTATCCTATCCAGGAACATAAAGATTATTTTTACTCCACCCCTACCTTCAAGGGTTTTTGTTGGTTTGTTTGCTTTATTAGATATTTTCTTCATTTACATTTCAAATTTCATCCCTTTTCCTGGTTTCCTATCTGTTGACCCCATATCCCATCCCACTCCCAATGCTCATTAACCTCCCTATTCTGGCGTTCCCCTACACTGGGGCATAAAGCCCTCATAGGACCAAGGTCTCCTCTCACTGATGTCCCACAAGGCTATCCTCAGCTACATATGCAACTGGAGTCATGAGTCTTACCATGTATACACTTTGGTTGATGGTTTAGTACCTTTGAGCTCTGTAGGTGCTGGTAGGTTTATATTGTTGTTCCTCCTATGGGACTGCACACCACTTCTGTTCTTTGGGTCCTTTCTCGAGCTCCTCCAATGGGGACCTTGTGCTTAGACCAATGGAATATCCACTTCTATATTTGTCAGGCACTAAAAGAGTCTCTCTGGAGACAGCTAAATCAGATTCCTATTAGCAAGCACTGTTGACATACACAATAGTGTCTGGGTTTGGTGATTGTATATGGGATGGATCCCTAGGTGGGACAGTCTCTGGATGTCCTTTCCTTCAGTTTCTGCTCCACACTTTGTCTCTGTAACTCTTCTCATGGGTATTTTGATCCCCTTTCTAATAATGACCAAAGTATACACACTTTGGTCTTCCTTCTTTTTGAGTTTCATGTGGCTTGTTAATTGTATCTTGGGTATTCGGAATTTCTGGGCTAATATCCACTTAACAGTGAGTGCATACCATATTTGTTCTTTTGTGGTTGGGTTAGGTCACTCAGGATGATATTTTGTATTTCCATCCATTTGCCTAAGAACTTCATGAATTCATTTTTTTTTTTAATAACTGAGTAGTACTCCATTGTGTAAATGCACCACATTTTCTGTATCCGTTCCTGTGCTGAGGGATATCTGGGTTCTCTTCAGCTTCTGGCTATTATAAATAAGGCTACTCTGCATGGTAAATTCCATCACATACTTTTCTTCAGTGGGAACCCAATCTGAGTTAGAGAGTAAGTAGAAAAATACTACAATAACATTTTCAGACATTGTATCTGCCTTGCCAAAACTGCCCTTCTAGAGTAACACAGTGCCATTGATGGCAAGCAAATTGGCTCACCAAACAGACAGATCAAGCATCTCTATTATAAAAATGGTAAAAATTTGTGGATTTAATGATCAATACCTTCTTCCATAAATTAATTTGTTATTATTAATTTTATTATGCATTACCCATGTTAAAGTCAGGTTATTTTGACTACCTATAAAGATTACAAAATATATATGTAGAGATCAAAGAAATATGATTTTAAGTATTCAGATAATTCAAGTAATTGTTAAATATAAAATATTACTTATTGATATTTTTGTTTCAGTATAATCCTTGAGAACTATACTTTTCTTCCTCTTCCCAGGAAGAGTACTTCCATCATACTACACTTTGTCACTAACAGATTACTCTGTGTGACAGGAAGCAATTAACTTATCTAAACCATTTTTTCTGCCTATGTTAAATGAGGAGAAAGGTGATTAACTGTGTTTCCTGTGTTCCATGTTAAGATAAATAATATCATAACAATACAAAGCATAGTACTTAACACAATGATGTCTCCTATAAAAATACTATGAGAAATATTTCAAAATAAGATAGATTTTAGGTCCCTTCACAAACAAGTACAAATGGGCTGAAGGGGCAAAACTTCTTTTATTTTATTTTCTTATTATAATTCCCATCATAGAACACTTCAATGTGCTAGATGTATAGTATAGTTATGTACAAGATAACAACCTCTTTAGATGCCCTTCTACCAAGTAGTTTATTACAATCAAACATAAAGTCAAACTAAGAGAAAATGGCAACTCTGCTCAAAAGAAAAATAATGTGAAATAGTTTTTTTCTTTCTTTATGTTTGTTTTCTTAAAAAACAGCATTCAGATGAGAAATGAGTTATCATCCTAGATGACTATGAAAGCAGCATTGGCTCTAGGCATTAAGCTCATTTATGAAGCAAGGGTGATATTCCACCACTAATTCAAAATATCTCTCATCTTCAAAGCAATCTAATGAAAATACTTATTATCCTCCAATATTGCAGATAATTTTCATGATCCTAATAATGAATAAGCAATTTCTAGAGCATGGATATAAAAATGGCTCCAATGATATGGTAATTGCTTCAGGAAGAGGAAGAAATCATTCTTTACAAAACTATTCCCATTTTTTAAAAGATAACTTTGTATAACAGTACTGTATACTCAGAACATAGAGACTTCTTACCCATTATCATTGAAACCAATCACTTTCAATGATAGAATTAACAAACACATTTGTTAATATCAATATTAACAATATATCAATGTTTCATTCATGTGTTTTGAAATGGACAAAGACTAACACTTGCCTGCCTTCGTTGTTGGTGTAGTAGAAAGAAATGCTTTGAGCTCTGGTATACAATGCCATAATTTTAAAAACAAAAAGCCTGCATGTCCCAGATTCAAAATGGAATAACACTCATTGATATTTGCTACAATACTAGTGCTGAAATATTTTGTGATCCATCATCAGGAGTAAAATGGAAACTTGTAACACTAATAAAGGAAAGGTGAGAAGAGGAGATACTTTGTCAGAGGATTGAAAATAACACACATGGTACAAGAACATGCAACAGAATTAGATATGAATGAAAGGGGAATTGAAGGTCAGAATAGTTAATATGCACTGAGTCCTTGATGTTAATTTTCCTGTTTACTCATTATAATGTTTTGCAGATAAAGAACCTGAGGCTCAGAGGGCATATCTTGTCCATCCAAGTTTACCTAGCAAGTAAAAAATTAGAATTTGAGCATAGATCTATCATATAGAAGCTTGATTTATATACAAATCCTAGGTTTTTTATATGCAAATCCATTGTTTATAAAAGAAATTAATAAAGTCCTTTTATAGATGACCTTGAGGCAAGTTCTTATTGTGCTGCAGTTTGGATGCACTTTACTCCAGTGTTCAGGTTTTCATGTCCACCACCACAAAATGAAAACATGAGGGCTAAAGAAGGGGAGCCCTAACAAGACCAGCTTCATGCTTTAATGAAATTAACATTACTTTTCTGAGAAACAAAGCCTTCTAATCACTCTAGATTCTTCTGAAAGAAAACTCCTGTCTCTTGGTACATTACTTGAAAGCTGATGGAATGAATGTTTAGCTATTGCCCCAGTTTAACAAATCTGACATGATGTCTCCTGTGCCCAGGAATTCTTTCTGCCTTTTTCTATAACTAAAACCACTGCCTTCAGTTCCTCACTTCTGCTCCAAAAGTCAGAGACCCAGCTCTTCCTTAAGATTTCTCTTTCTAGAACCTATCAAAGTGAAAGAACCTGATAGGATAAGTTCTAGTTGGCTTGGTGTTTGTTTGTTTGTTTGTCTGGTTGTATATTTGTTTAGAAAAAATCTCATATACATAGTTAATATGCATACAGATTTTTTATATTTAGATGATTCTAATAAACTCAGGTGCAGAGACTATATATGTAGGGTTCATAAAATTTTAAATTATGAGTGTGTGTATGTGTGTATGTATGTGTGTGAGTGTATGTGTGTGCCTGCGTGCACAGTGACCATGAGTATCAGAAAAGGGTATAAAATCCCTTGGAGCTGGAGCTGGGGGTACATGAAGTCCTGAGACATCTGACAAGGATTCTGGGAACTTAACTCAGGTCATCTTCAAAAACAGCAATCACTACAAATGTTGAACCATCTCTTCAGCCCCTATTGGTGTTGAGTTTATACTTGTCATTAGATCTGTATGATGTCACTTCACTAAAGCATAAGTGAATGGATGTATACCTGGAAAGTGTACCTGGAAAACTACTTACCATGGAAAAGCTATGTTCATTTCCTTTCTATCAGAACCATGATAGTTTTAGACATGTAGAGAAGACCAATAATAGTTTTAAGACATGCCCAGGTTTGAATGCTATCTCTGTCATGAAAGGACTGACTAAATAATTAATTTAATTCTTTACTAAAACAGCTATAAATTCACAGCTGACAAGATTGTTGCAATTCAATCTGAGATACCAGGGCATGTTATGCAGTGCATGTTGCATTTGCAGACTGTTTAGTGCAACGCTTCTCATAAATAAGGTCAGAAGGTATTTGAATATTTAAGTAGGCAGTGCACTTGTTGCAACAAAAACAAGAACCAGCTTTCAGGAGCTCAATCTGGCATGAGTTAATCAAAATCAAGAGTTCTACATGATGCTTGGAGTAATCACGAGCTGAAAATTAATTACTAACTTAATCACTGTCTCTGTTCCCTTTTGTTAGTCTACAAGGTTTAGAATTATTTTAATTCTGGTTTTGTTTCATCATAATTGTTTGGAATATGTGTGTTTTCCTCCTTTTGTTCAGTTCATAAACATTTAATATCTATCCAGCAGCAGGCACTCTGCTTGTTTTGGGGAGTCACACAAAGCTGAGGTTCGCACACACTCCACCATTCATCTTGCAGACTATTTCCCTATACAAACATTGAAATAGCATAATAACAATACACTGTGAATAAATAATTATAGAAATCCTTTCAGATGTCATGGTAACTATGCAGCAGACTTTATGCAATCAACAATGGTGGACATTTTCCAGAAAAGTGCATATATGTGATAAGATGAAAGGGGGATGAAAAGTGTTGGGCTAGTTGCCAAGTCTAAGGCTGGAATTTGGGTATACAGAAATAATCAAGGCTGACCAGAGAGGAAAGTTGAACTGGATCAAATGAGTTTTTAGTTTCTTAATAAGTCATCCATTTTGCCCTGAAGCAATATAGTACCAGTGAGTTTTCAGAAGAATATTAAGATGACCTGACAAACACGGTCAAGAGAGGCAAAGCTCTTTCTTTCTGGAAAAGGAGTGTGGCATCTTTCATAAAGACAAAGAGAACAAGTGCTACTCTTTAAGCTTCCCCTAAGCTCTTAAGAATGCTGTCAAATGACCCCAAATTATTACCTCTATATTGAATAGTATACAAATCAACATTTTAATTCTTAGTATAGCCTATAAATTGTTACACGGAAAAAAACAAGTTACTAAATATTGTAAAGGTATGTGAGCAGAGCACTTTGAGATTGGAGAGCTTTGTGTACTTTACAGCATTTATGCTCATGATTCTATTTGAGTGAGATGGAAGAAGAGGAATTCAAACATTCCGCTCAGGATGTCCTTGCTCTTAATAGCTGAGTAGTATTGCATTGTGTAAATGAACCACATTTTCTCTATCCATTCTTTTGTTGTGGAACATCTAGGTTGTTTCCAGCTTCTGCCTATCACAAATAAGGCCCCTATGAACATAGTGGAACATATACCCCTGTGGCATGGTGTGGCATCTTTTGGGTATATTTCCAAAAGTGGTATAGCTGGGTCTTCAGGTAGATCTTTTTCCAATTTTCTGAGGTTTTCCAGATTGCTTTCCAGAGTGGTTGTCCCAGTTTACAATCCCACTAGCAATGGAGCAGTGTTTATCTTTCTCCACATCCTCTCCAACATGTGCTGACACCTGAGGTATTGATCTTAGCCATTCTGATTGGTGTAAGGTGGAATCTCAGGATAGTTTTGTTTTGCATTTTTCTGATCTCTGAAGACTTTGAACATTCCTTTAGGTGCCATTCAAGATACCTCAGTTGTGAATTCTCAGTTTGGTTCTATACCCCATTTTTTGATTGGATTGTTTGGTTTTTTGATGTTTAACTTCTTGAATTCTTCATATATTTTGGATATTAGCCCTCTATCAGATGTGGGGTTAATGAAGATTTTTTTCCCAATTTGTAGGTTGTTGATTTGTCTTATTGACTATATCCTTTGCCTTACAGAAGCTTTCCAGTTTCATGAGGTCCCATTTATCAATTCTTGATCTTAGAGCATGAGCCATTAGTGTTCTGTTTAGGAAATTTCCCCCTGTCCCAATTAGTTCAAGGCTCTTTCCCACTTTCTCTTCATTTTGATTCAGCAAATCTACTTTTATGTTGAGGTCTTTGATCCATTTGTACTTGAACTTTATACAAAGTGACAAATATGAGTCTATTTTTATTTTTCTACATATTGACAGCTAGTTAGACCAGCACCATTTTAACCAAAAATAATACAAAATATCTTGGGGTAGCTCTAACCAAACAAGTAAACAAGTAAACAAGTAAACAAGTAAACAATAACTTCAAGTCTCTCAAGAAAGAAATCAAAGAGGATCTCAGAAAATGAAGAGATATCCCATGCTCATGGATTTGCACAATTAACATAGTAAAAATGTTCATCCTAACAAAGGCAATTTATAGTTTCAGTGCAATCCCCATTAAAATACCAACCCAATTCTTCAAAGAAATGGAAAGAGTCATTCTCAAATTCATCTGGAAAGGCAAAAAAACCATAATAGTAAAAACAATATTTAACAATAAAAGAACAGCTGGGGTTATCACCATCCCTGACCTCAAGCTTTACTACAGAGCAATCGTGATAAAAACTGCATAGTATAGGTACAGAGACAGACATGATGGTCAATGGAATAGAATTGAAGACCCAGAATGTCACTTGATCTTTGACAAAGATGCCAAAAATATGCAATGGAAAAAAAGAAAGCATCTCTAATGGGGATTCTTGATGGATCTTATAAACATGACTAATCTTGCAAGCACCCTTAAAACTCAAGATATTTAACCTCCAGGCAATCATTCAATATGGCTTTGCCTCAATGTATTTTTTTTCCTGTTCCTATCTACAAAATATTGTCTTCAAAGTGATTATTAATATACTGATATGTATTTGAAATTAAAGAGTACACAACTGCATTTTTATCACAATAAACACTCATCATAAACTGGAACTACAACAAGAATCTAAGAACCATTCTTTATTAAATTTTGCTCCATTTGATACTGTCACTTTCAATTATTCCTTTTGTCCATTTTAAAGGTACTGAAAAATCAAGTGGACATAGACATATTATACTCTTTCCTATAACTGCATGTTTTAGCTTTAGAAAGACAATATAAATGAAATTTTATGTATAGCAAAAGGTTAAATGCAAAGAAGATGAACTTCAATCTTACTCTTTCTATATTTTGTTCTTAAACTCTATCTCCCTTGGCACATCATACACCTGTTAGTGGAGAAAGGGCTGTTAAACAATCTTCTAAGAAGTATTTGTATAGCCTTTTTATGCAAAAGTGGTAAAGGAGTTAAATTAGGCTGCAGAATGTATGAAAACTGGGTGTTAATTTTCCTTGTACTCAAATCAATTGGCAGTTTACTTATATTTTATACAATACAAATAAAAGTTACTAAAAATGACAATAAAAACAAAAGTAATGAATTCAAAATTGCTGTGAAGTGAGGTTTCCTGGACCAGAAGTCTTAGTTGTATCCAGAATTGCAGTGTAAATGCCATCTTTCCCTTCTACTTCTTCACTAAATAAGACCATTTAGGAAAATGGACCATTGCACAGCTGTGTACAAAGTTTTCAGGTGATCTGGTTTCAATGTGTAAAAATACTTCATAAATACATAATTTCCTTTATCTCTCATACCATTATAAGTAATTTCTCTTCCATGGTTGACTTATCAGTGATATCCTCGCACGATCACAGTCAAGATTCTGATTTCAGATGTGATTATCAGGTGGTTAAGGATGAATGCAATGGTATGAGTTCTGCCTATATGAACTGTTTGAAAGCTAGAGGAGTGTCTGGGACTGTGAACCACTGCAGCTATTCAGACAGTTCAGTATCCAAGTAGTCTTTCTCTGATGGCATCTTTAGGATATGTAGACTTGTTATGTTATAATAGCATGTACAAAAGGTAGAATTCAATGTGAATAATGTATGTTTCTGCATTTGAGTCGGGGGGAGGCTTAAATAAGACTGGGATCCCATTTGCACTTAGAATCTTGACCTACTTCTGGACAGTTAATAGGAAGATACAGGTATATACCATATAACAGAATAATCAATTATTTAGAAAATATATTAGGATAAATTGTTTTGACTATCATTATACAGTATATAAATGTATTATGAAATGTATTTCTACTTTTTCACTAAAAATGTAAAGTTGGGGGTTGGTTAACAAACCTGCCCCTAATGTCACATGTACAAAAAAAATGTAAAATAGAACTTTAACCTCAGAATTTGGTAATTTTTGTCACAGGGATGAGTAGTTTTGATGTTTTTATTTTTTTACTCTTATATCCAATATTTATATCATATATTATATATAATATATCATATATCATATTATATTATATATATTATATGTTATATGCTATATGCTATATGTTATATGTTATGTGTTTATTATATTATATATTACATATTTTATATTTTATATTTTATATCCAACATTTAGTTGGATATTCTATGTAAGGTGTCCCTTCATATATTCAAACAGCTATTTCAGACCAAGAGTTTTCATTAGCACCATGTAATTTATGTATTATTAATGTGTGGTAAATGTATATATTTTGTTTGTTTTTTGTTTTTTGTTTTTTGTTTTTTTGTTATTTTTCGAGACAGAGTTTCTCTGTGTGGCCTTGGCTGTCCTGGAACTCTCTCTGTAGACCAGGCTGGCCTTGAACTCAGAAATCCACCTGCCTCTGCCTCCCAAGTGCTGGGATTAAAGGTGTGCGCCACACGGCCCGGCGATAAATGTATATTTTAATGAGGCTTTAAATATACATTTGTGTGTATTCACATGTATGGAAGCCTGAAGTCAATACCAGATATTTTCTCTAAAATTTCCACATTTTTTATTTAGTAACAGAGTAATTTGGCATAAAATTGTTTTCAAATATGTGATATGAAAGTATTTGTCTTGGGGAAGAATCATGTTATTCTGTCCTTTAAGATATGACAAAGATAAAACTGATAGTTAAATATTTTAGATAGACCAATTTCCTCCCAAAGGGCATTGTATAATAATGGAGATTATGTGGGAATATATTAGAAACCTAAAGGGAATATCTTTCCTATGAAGCGAGTATCACTGATGAGACAGCTGGGCAGTTTTGACAAACAATGCAGTAGAACTTCCTACAGTGAAAAGCATTCAAAGACAATTGCATGCATAATTAACTCTAGTTCTAAGATTTTAGGAGTGATTTATTAAAATACCAATTTATTTCCAGTGTAAAAAGATGGGACACAAATTATTTGTCTCAAATCTGAAGCATCATAAACTAGGGACTGTCACGTTCACAATGGTGTCTATCCACAAAGACCGAAGAGAAGCCAAAGCACTCTGTAGTCTGTGCTGATCAGCTCTCTCTACAACATTCCAGGTGACCTGACACAAATCCATCTAGAAGCTTTCTGCCTCTTGATGACAAATTCAATTCCAAGGGAACAAGTTTCACATTGTTGAGCATTGACGTCAGCTGCTTCATGTCCCAGAGAGGTTAAAAATTCCTTCCAAAAAGAAGACAGGATAGCTTCAAAATGATCTTCCTGAAGCTTAGAATATTCTTAAACATTGTGTGTTCACTATGTTCTCCCATATTCACAGTTCTTCCCTGTGTGGATGTAATTTACCACATAGGAATTATTTTCATCTTTGTGTGTATTTCTTACAAATTCGTATTGATATTCTGAGCCTTATCAGTCTGTTCTGGGGATCAGAATTGCATAATTGCCTCAAGGTCAGCTTTACATGTCACAAAGATGGCATTTTGCTAACACTGCATCCCAAAATAAACAGATTAACCAGCAAGTTAAGCCATTGCTACAGTGTCAGGCTCTCTGTGAAGCAGATTATGTGCAAAATTATATTAATTCTCTAAAATATAGTGCATATATTAGTATTTTTCCTCCATTTTGTGGATAAGAAAATGAAATTTTGAGAGCCTATGCAACTTAGTAAAGTTACAAACTGTATGAATCTTGTTTTCTGTTGACAGAGGTAGAGATCTTAGTTAACAAGATATATACATCATATGTTTATTGACCTGGAAAGTATCCAAACTCTAAACTATATGAGCTGGAGTTTCTAAGATATTCCATAGATATGAGTGTTAACTCTATATCTATGGAATATCCATAGATCCATAGATCTCCAGCAGCTAATTAACTTTCCGAATGAAATAGCTTTTGTTGGGCATAACTAGTTCATATATTATGCTTTCCAACAGAACTATAAATGACGGGAAAATCACAGAGTGAGTTACCATAGCATTGTCTCAAATTTGTTATTTAAGAAGGGTTTATATAACTCAGTTAGTGTCTGAATGCAAAAAAATAAATACTAATCTACATTCCTTTGATTTAAGTAATAAGTATTAATTTAATGTTAGTAGATAGTGTAAAATAAATATATTTATTATGGCTAATTCACAGAGATGAACAATTTAGTTATTAAATCTAATGGATTCTTATTATAACCTTGAGCAGCTGTCACATTGATTAAATTGATTCCCCAATCTAACATTGGCATTGGAACAGAAAGCTGTGTGGATTGGAATTAGGCTTCTGAGAATGATTGTCAAACAAAATTTAGACTTCACATTATATTTGTATGTCACATCAAGAACTCCATTTTTAATTTTTAATGTATGATATGCCAAATATTATATAGTACACATTTTATTAAAATACTCTCTTAATTGTGAAGTTCAATCTCAGTTATACTTTACACATTTTGTTGACTAAAGATAATAAGGAGTCTGTCCCTATGTTTGATATTGAAAAACTGGACAAAACTACAGTATTTCTGTGGTTGGAAAACAATCATTTATTTTGTCCTCAATTTGTACTGAGGACCATCTGTGTCACATAATATTAGAAATTGGCACATAGATGGATAGAAGGATAGGTACATAGATATATAATAGATTGATAGTGATAGATACATAGATATGTAAATAGATGATTGATGGATGATAGATGATAAATATATGATAGTTAGATGATAGATAGATGATAGAACTATATTAGATAGATATATACCTTGTTATAACTATAATGCATGATGAGAAATATTATTAAAGTCAAAGTGACAAACAGGGAAAATGCATACCAAAGGGTCAAAATAAATGAATATAAGTCTCCATGGTCTATGCAGATACAATGGATAAACACCTGGATATAATCTTTGATGAGTTCTTCACATTACCATTAAGAAGAACATGTACTCAGTTCAATGGATGTCTGTGAGCCTCTACTTCTGTATTAGTCAGATGGGTCCCCAATGAAGGAGCTAGAGAAAGAACCCAAGGAGCTGAAGGGTTTGCAGCCCCTTAGGACGAACAACAATATGAACTAACTAGTACCCTCAGAGCTCCCAGGGACTAAACCACCAATCAAAGAGCACACATGGTGGGACCAATGGCTCCAGTAGCATATGTATAGCAGAGGATGATCTAGTTGGTCATCAGTGGGAGGAGAGGCCCTTGGCCCTGTGAAGGTTCTATGCCACAGTGTAGGGGAATTCCAGGGCCAGTAAGCAGGAGAGGGTGGGTTGGCAAGCAGGAGGAGGGGGGAGGGAACAGGAGTTTGTTCCTGTTGTTTTTTGTTTTTTGGTGGGGAAACTGGGAAAGAAGATATCGTACGACATGTAAATAAAGAAAATATCTAATGAAAGAAGAACATGTTCTACCTCTGTGAAAGAAACACAGGTGTGTGGTTATTAGTGGATTTACTCTACTGCACGTGGCTGAGCAAGGACAGAAGTCAGGTGGATGGCTTGTTCTACTTTAATTGATAGCCTGGGTTCTGATCTAATCAACTCCACTAGAATGAGATGGACTTAAGCAAGTTGTGTAAGAAGTATCTTGCAGTGTATTGAATTGTACAGGGATGGAGTGAACAAATAATAATGTGGTATCCAATTCTGGAAGAGTAGGCGTCTCTTAAATACTGTAAACACTGCTGCTGTGGAGCAAGGCACATGGGTGAGAGCATGTTGAATGATGGACAATCACAATAACAATGTGAGGTTTCAACCTTTCCTTTTCCTATAAGGTCTTGCCAATTATTACACCTTTAGAAAGAATGGAAAATGTCTATTTAACCACAAGTTAGAGGCATTTTAAAATTGCAGATACATTAAAATTCTAATAGACATAGCCAACTGTTCAAATAATTAGTTAATATTTACTGTGAGCTAGAAGTCATTGAATCATTTAAGGAATTTATTAAATTTTTTCTCAAGATCCATATTCACGGCATAATTTTGTCACATATTAAAGGACAAGCAAGTGACTTGTGCAAGTGTGTCATATGCTAAAGTATTTGTTCAAGTGATAACACTCACATGTTCTAAAAATTAGGTGAGTGTTGGATGTCAGGAGTTAACAAAGGAAAGGTTTTATTGTAGCAGGAAGCCCAAAACTAAATGCACATACACACTCAATTTGACAGAATTTCTTAAATATATATTGTGTGTGTGAGTGTATATGTGTGTGTGTGTGTATACCTGCTTTATGCACACACAATCTAATTCTGCGGAAAGTCTTTGTAGAAAGCTTTGTCTTCCAGATATTTGTGTCTAGTATGAGAAAATAAAAGATGTTATTGTCATCCTCCCAAAGTGAGGAGCACATAGCTACTTACCATAAGCAGAGCTTGCCTGATAAGTAAGATGTCCATAGGAAGATGGCAGTGCTCAGCAAAATATTTTACACAAGGAGCTGTGTTCATAAGTAGTCCTTCATAGATGCATTGCAAAGAAGACCGGTGGGGTGTTAGCTGTAGGGAACAGGTACAGAGCATTCTTTCCATACAGCTTGCTCACTTGTTAGTGGCATAGTACTGTAATGTCCAATCTGTAGATAAAGAGTAAGATATAGGGCTGGTGAGATGACTCAGCAGGTAAGAGTACTGACTGCTCTTCCAAAGGTGCTGAGTTCAAATCCCAGCAACCACATGGTGACATGGTGGCTCACAACCACTAGTAATGATGCCTGCTTCTGATGCATGTGAAGACAACTACAGAGTACTTATTTATAAAAATAAGTAAATATTTAAAAAAAACCTAAGATATAAGGAAGGTCAACACAATTGCAAGGTCAGCTAATATTAAGTATTAATTAATTAGAAGTAATAAAGTAGAATGGAAATTCAATTCTCACTTATTCTAAGTATGAATTTATTTTCTACTTATTATTTCCAAAAATATACAAGCCTTCCTACATAATTCCTACTTATTGGTTGTGGTGAAGACCTATAATTCCTTGCATTGTAAGGAATACAATATCAGTCTTTGAGAAACATGATCATTTACATTCAATCTTAATTATTTCATTTTTATTTTGTTATAATTTTACTGTATGTGAGTTTGTGTCCGGGACCACAGATGTGTCCATGTCAGATTATGGAAAAATCAGTGTATGACTTTGCAAAGTAACATCTCCTACCTCTTATGGAAATTATATTCCAGTTGCCAGGCATGTGTGACAAACACATCCATATAATGAGCAATCTCTACAGTCTCCAAGTACTTCTGTATTTATAAATATCTTTTTTATGGACCATAATTACTCTGGGTTGACGAAACATGGAAGGATATGCCAAGGTTCCACATAGGTGGGATTCAGTATGAAGAAGAAAAATATGTATATAGCAGCGTGTGCCATGTAATCTGAAGTATTTTATAAATACTTAGTACTAAAAAGCAAGTCAATAAATTGTATTGGGCTGCTACAACAAGGCAAACTCTATGTAATTCAAAGCCTTGATTGATACCTATCTGCACTGTGTATGACAGCTCCGAATATTACATATGGGAGAATAGGAACACATGAAGAAAAAAAGAAAAGAAGCAAAATAGTGTCAGGAAATGGAAACCTTGAAGCATCCATGGTCAAAGCCATCCTGATCTCAAAACATCTGGGATCTCAGAGACAACTGTGAACGCAGAGTGATAAATATATAGATTTTCTCACTTCACCTACTTCCCAAAATTTCACGAACTAGGAGGAAAGCCCACAACGCCGCTGATTAGGAGAAAGCATTAAAATGTTGAATTGTTCTTCAGGAAAATTTTAATTTGCAAATCTTTATAGGTCACATGTGTGTCTTACATATGGGGCTGTATAAGAGTTGCTCCTTCGTTTGTAACTCTGATCTCACCTTCTCATCCTTGTGGCTTCCTGAGTTCTCCAGCTGCTTAGGTACCCTTGTCTCCAAACTGCTCTCCCCTAGCTCAGAATTCACTAGCCCCAGTTATCTTTCTGCTCATTGTAAAACTGAATAATGTGTCATAACATTTTTTCTTACTTTAAATTCACAGTTGTGACTTTCAACTCACTCCTCTGCTTATTAATTAATCCATAGCCTTTTACACTTTCCATGATTCCCTTTATTTTGTGTAATCTTTTCTGTGTTCTCTGACTTCCCAATGAAATATAAATTGTATGTGGAGAGTGGTTGCTTTTAGTTTGAAGTAGTGAGTACAAGTTTTTAATAACTATGTCCTAAACATTGCAGGATCATAATGAGTATTTTTTTTTTAGAAAAACAGTTCTTCATACACACCGAATTTGTATCTAAACCCTTCATGCATATTGTGGGTGAGTTCCCATTCATTGCTCTATTGAAATGGAAAATGTTTAACAGCTTCTTATCCATTGTAGAACTCTGGCTCCAGTTCTGTTTGGTCAGTGCCTCATGATGTATTAGATCTCACTAAACTAAGCATTATTTCATATGTAGGAAATGTGTTTGCATGTGTTTGTGAGGGTCTTTCTTTCTGTGAGCATGCATGTGAGTGTGCATATATGTGTGTACCTTTGTGGGTGCATGTGTATATGCATGTATGTGGAGACCAGAGTTTAACTTCAAATGTTGTTTCTCAAGAGCCATCTACCTTGATCTGTTTGGATTTTGTTTTGTTTTTAATTTCATTTTTAGGTTTTGTTTTGTTTTGCTTTTGATTGTTTATTTTTTAAGTTCCTCACTAAGATATGAGGCTTGCTTCTTAAGAGAGTGGTTAGCTAGCAAGATTCAGTTATATCTGTCTGCGGTTCTCAATGCTGTGACTACCAGCTGATGCCACCATAACTATATATAGGTGCCAGAAACAGAAATTGATTCCTCATGCTTACATAGATCTCATTTTGCCCACTGAGACAATTCTTTGGTCTGGAAAGCTAAATTTCCTTTTGCTACAATATTGTTTTCTTTTTTTATGGAGAGGACTACAAATCAGTAACTGCACTATAAGAAACCATGGCCTTCAAAATTAGAAACCGGAGTTGAAGGTGTAGCTCGGTGTTTTTGTTGTTTTGTTTTTGTTTTTTGTTGTTGTTGTTTTGGTTATTTTATTTATTTACATTTCAAATCTCATCCCCCCTCCCAGTTTCCCCTCCACAACCCCCCTATCCCATCCCTCCCTGCTCCCCCCCACACCATCCACTACTGCCTAACCAACCTAGCATTCCCCTTTGCTGGGGCATTGAGCCTCCATAGGACCAAGGCCCTCCCCTTCCATTGCAGTCAGAAGAGGCCATTCTCTGCTACATATGTAACTGGAGCTATGGGTCCCTCCATGTGTATTCTTTGGTTGGTGGTTTAGTCCTTGGGAGCTCTAGGGGGTATGGTTGGTTGATGTTGTTGTTCATCTTATGGAGTTGTAAACTTCTTTGGCTCCTTAGCTCTGTCAGTTCTTCCCATAACTTCTTCATTGAAGTCCCCATGCTCAGTCTGATGTTTGGCTGCAAGCATCCGCAACTGTATTATAAGGCTCTGGCAGAGCCTCTCAGGAGACAGCTGTATCAGGCTCTTGTCAGGAAGCACTTCTTGGCATCAACAATAGTGTCTGGGTTTTGTATTTACATATGGGATATATCCCCAGGGAAGGCAGTCTCTGGATGGCATTTCCTTCAGTCTCTGCTCCACTCTTTGTCCGTACATTTTCTTAAAAAAGGAGCAATTCTGGCTTAAAATTTTTGAGATGGTTAAGTGGCCCCATCTCTCGACCAGGGACCCTGCCTAACCTCTGGATATGGTTTCTACAGGTTCTCTGTTCCCTTTGTTGACTATTTCAACTCATTTCATCCCTTTTGGGTTCTTGGAGCTTCTCACTTTCCTGGCATCTTGTACTGTCTGGTGGTTACCCACAGTTCCCCATACCCCATTGCTACATATCTCTGTTCAATTTTCTGCCCCTCTGTACATCTCTTCTGTCTCCTTCCAGACATTATGGTGAACACCATATAATTTTTTCAAATTAGAACTCTATGACACAGCAATACTATTTATGAATATGTGTATGTGTGTGCATTTTTCTAATACTCAGAAACAGAAGTGAGAAGAATGTATCACTGTAAAACAGTATGACCAAAATTTAAAAATTTTTTTGAAATTCTATTGTTAGATGTTTTCTTTATTTACATGTCATACAATATCTCCCAGGGTCCCCACCAAAAAAAAAGAAAAAATAATAAAATAAAAAACCAAAAACAATCCCTATTCCCCCCCTTCCCCCTGCTCACCAACTCACCCTCTCCTGCTTCCTGGCCCTGGCATTCCGCTACACTGGGAAATAGAGCATTCACAGGGCCAAAAGGCTCTCTTCCCATTGATGACCGATTTGGCCATCCTCTGCTATACATATGCTGCTGGAGCCATTAGTCCCACCATGTGTACTCTTTGGTTGGTGGTTTAGTCCCTGGGAGCTCTGAGGGTACTAGTTGGTTCATATTGCTGTTCCTCCTAAAGGGCTGCAAACCCTTCAGCTCTGTGGGTCCTTTCTCTAGCTCCTTCACTGGAGACCCTGTGCTCAGTCCAATGGATGGCTGTGAGCCTCTACTTCTGTATTTGTCAGGTACTGTCAGAGCCTCTCAGGAGACAACTATATCAGGCTCCTGTCATCCTGCACTTGCTGGCATCCACAATAGTGTCTAGATTTGATGATTGAATATGGGAAGGATTCCCAGGTGGAGCAGTCTCTGGATTGTCCTTCCTTCAGTCTCTGCTCCATAGTTAGTCTCTACAACTCCTTCCATGGGTATTTTGTTCCCCCTTTTATGAAGAAATGAAGTATCCACATTTTTCTTTTCCTTCTTCTTGTGTTTCTTGTGGTTTGTGGATTGTACTTTGTGCATTCCGATCTTCTGGGCTAATATCCACTTATCAGAGAGTGCATATCATGAGTGTTCTTTTGTGATTGGGTTACCTCACTCAGGATGATATTCTCCAGATCGATCCATTTCCCCAAGAATTTCATAAATTCATTGTTTTTAATAGCTGAGTAGTACTCCATTGTGTAGATGTACCACATTTTCTGTATCCATTCCTCTGTTGACAGTGTCTTTTGCCTTACAGAAGCTTTGCAATTTATGAGGACCCATTTGTCAATTCTTGATCTTAGAACATAAGCTATTGGTTTTCTGTTCAGGAAAATTTCCCTGTGCCCATGTGCTCTAGGCTCTTCCCCAATTTCTTTTCTATTTGTTTCAGTGTAACTGGTTTTATGTGGAGGTCCTTGATGCACTTAGATTTGAGCTTTGTACAAGGAGATAGGAATGGATCATTTTACATTCTTCTACTTGCTAACTGCCAGTTGAGCCAGCACCATTTGTTGAAAATGCTGTCTTTTTTCCCACTGGATGGTTTTAGCTCCTTTGTCAAAGATCAAGTGGCCATAGGTTTGTGGGTTCATTTCTGGGTCTTCAGTTCTATTCCATTGATTGACCTGCCTGTCACTGTACCAATACCATGCAGTTTTTATCACAATTGCTTTGTAGTATCATTTAAAGTCTGGGATAGTGATTCCACCAGAGGTTCCTTTATTGTTGAGAATAGTTTTTTGCTATTCTGGGTTTTTTTGTTATTACAGTTGAATTTACAAATAACTCTTTCTAAGTCTGTGAAGTATTGAGTTAGAATTTTGATGGCGATTGCATTGAATCTGTAGATTGCTTTCGGCAAGATGGCCATTTTTACTATATTAATCCTGCCAATCCACGAGCATGGAGATCTTTCTATCTTCTGGGTTCTTCTTCAATTTCCTTCTTCAGAGATTTGAAGTTCCTGTCAAACAGATGTTTTACTTGCTTAGTTAGAGTCACACCAAGATATTTTATATTATTTGTGACTATTGTGAAGGGTGTTGTTTCCCTAATTTCTTTCTCTGCCTGTTTATCCTTTGTGTAGAGCAAGGCCACTGATTTGCTTGAGTTAATTTTATATCCAGCTATTTTGCTGAAGTTGTTTATCAGCGTTAGGAGCTCTCTGCTGTAATTTTTGGGGTCATTTAAGCAAACTATCATATCATCAGCAAATAATGATAATTTGACTTCTTCCTTTTCAATTCTTATCTCTTTGATCCCTTTTGTTGTCTAATTGCTCTGGCTAGGACTTCAATTATAATATTGAATAGGTAGGGAGAGAGTGGACAGCCTTGTCTAGTCCCTGATTTTTGTGGTATTGCTTCAAGTTTCTCTCCATTTAGTTTGATGCTGGCCACTGGTTTGCTGTATATTGCTTTTACTATGTTTAAGCATGGGCCTTGAATTCCTGATCTTTCCAAGACTTTTATCATGAAGGGATGTTGGATTTTGTCAAATGCTTTTTCAGCATCTAATGAGATGATCTTATGGTTTTTCTCTTTGAATTTGTTTATATAGTGAATTACATTGATGGATTTCTGAATATTGAACCATCCCTGCATCTCTAGATTAAAGCCTACTTGATCATGATGGATGATCGTTTTGATATGTTCTTGGATTCGGTTTGCAAGAATTTTATTGAGTACCTTTGCACTGATATTCATAAGGGACCTGTGTGCAGAAGACTGTGGATCAGTCATCCCTCCTGAGTCCTGGGATCAGAGCAAACCCTGGAGATAGGCTCTCCACTTACAGGAAAGTTGCAGAGAGGACTGTGGATCTGCTATCCCTCCTAAGTGTAGACTGAGTCCCTGTGTTGGAGCACTTCCTGGAGGCAAGCTCTCCACTTGCAGGAAAGGGGCAGTGAGGGCTGTGGATCCACTGTCCCTCCTAGGTGTAGATGGAGGTAGAAAGGTTCCTGTGCTGGCTACCCTGCCATTTCTGGCACCTGTGCCTCTGAGCTGGTCCCTCCTTAGAAACCCCTTGGTGCAGCGTAAGATCTAAAAATGATTTTAAAATAAAAATTGGGCTCGAGTAAGTCAAGCTATATACATCTTAAGCATGTCAAATTACATAAAAAGTACACTATGTGGAAATATATAAGTCACCTGGATTTTTATTCTGGAAAGTGTGAAAATTCTAATACTATGAATTATCTCTCCACTCTGTTTCTACTAATTTTTTCAACTTACATTTAAAAAAAATAGACATCTTGAAATAGTATCTAACAAGGAAGAGAATGACATTTGATGATGGTGTATAACCACTTTTATTTCAACTCCAAGGTCATGTATTTTTCAGTTGACCTAAGGCAGATCAAAATTTGAAGAACAAATCATCTTTCAGGACTAATTATTTCTTTTGAGATTCAACTCAGTTAGTGCCCACTCTATCATCATTTCTTCTTAAGCAAGTATCAAACACGTTTAACAAGTAGGCTAAATCATATTTTCCTTTAGGCTACTTCATAGACATCAACTATGATTGTTATGATGCATAATTATATAAAATTTGGATTAATAAGTATTCAAGTGGTTGAATGAATGTTGGCTGGGATAATTTCAAATGTTTTAATACAGGCAAGATGATTGGACATAAACATATACATACACATGCCCACATACACACACATGTACACAGGCCTTTTGCCAACAAGGTCAGAAAACAGTGGACACACTAGATAAGCCAATAAATCTCTCTTGTGTGTGGATTCAAAGTCAGTTAAGGTCTTAAATTTAAGAATTGGAGTAATTTGAAGTGAGCTAGAATAGTGACTATTCAAGTGGCTTACAATGGATATTTTGTGAAATACTATGATTATATGTGAATATACATATATTTAAAAATTATATATGAATAGAATAAGCACTTTTAAGCTATGTGCATGTATGAGGCGGGTAAGTGAACATGAGTGGAAATGCACAGGAAGTCAGAAGCATCAGGTTCCATTGGAAGTGAAGTTGCATAATGTTTTGAGGCACCTAACTCAAATGCTGAGAACTGAACTCAGTTCCTCAACAGAGCAATTGCTCTTAACCACTGAGCAACCTCTCCAGCCCTATGTATCTCATAGATTTTAATGATCTCCCATCTATGGGAATTTGAAATGTATAGAAATCCAAAGAACATTCAGAGGGTCATGAACGCAGGGGTGGAGGGTGATAGAAATGCAAGCTAGAAGGGTGAAATACCATTTCATAATGCCTTCTTGCAGAGAGGATCCATTTTCATTTCCTGAAAGTCACATGTGTATAGACAGTGAGTTTCCTCACATGTAATTCTGCCCTTCACCCTTCTAGCACATCATCTGGGAAAAAGCATTTTATTGTCATAGGCTAGAAGTGTATCAGGAGTCAAATGTTTGTTCTGCCTATACTCTTAAATAATACCCTTAAATAATCACAACCCCAAGAATTATGTGGGGATATTGCTAGATGAAAGAACCATATGGAATGGTGAAAGCTTGTGAGAAAACAGAACTTTTGGTGGATAGCAGGAAGTATAAATCTTCACTACCACTTCACAGTTGGTTACTGTGTATTCCGTGTGGTAACTCAAAAGCAAGAAGAAAGGGTTGGTTGGCATCACCTGTTCTGTCTTGTATATAGCATCCTCACCTTCCTCTTCCTTGCTCCGTATACATAACAGGACAATCTTTTGCACTGGAGTTTGAGAGTATTTGTTCCTGTTCCCTTGACTCAGAAAATCTACTGCTTTCTAAATGGTTGACATTCTCTTAGCATCAGATTTAAAGCTTAGTTGCTACATCCTCCAGTAAGAACATTTCTTAGCTACACACAGCGAGGAAAATCATCCAGGAAATTGTTGTTGCTGCTCATCAACGTGCCTACCTTCCTCACTGCTCAAAGCAGAGTTTGTGATATGCTTAGTAACTGGTACTGAACTTCAGCATTAGGACTGGTGCCCAAAGTGGCGAGATCTGTGCTTACATGTTTAAAATGTATATGAAGTGCACATCAATTTGCCCATTGAATGCCAGTTTTCAGATAATATTTACACAAGAAAAAATAATCTGTAAAATATAAACACCTGAAATCAGAAATTACATTCTCTTACTTTAGTTGTATGTGTTAGTTTTGGAATAGGGATAAAATACATATTTATGTGCTAATCTTTAAGTCAGCTAGGGAGCCCAATCCCCATCACCTGAGGTTGTCCATTCTTGTTTGGACAATACCAGCATTTGCTGCAAGATGTTTTGCCAAGATATTTTCCTTCCTTTGAAAGCTAATGGCTTTGTCATCCCCAGGAGGGGCCTGAGGCTATATGTGAAGGTATGCAGTGGTTTTCACTGGCAGCTACTTACTAAACTGAATATTCTTAGCTACCTTGTCAAGCCCTAGAATTGTTTGATTTCCTGCAGGAAATGTTTGCCTTTGAAAACTCCGGTGGGGAAAGAGCTTTTGCACCTCTGCTCTAGAGAATGAGTTTAACATTGTCTGCAGATGAGATTCATCCCCTGGAGGAGGTATAGAGCATCTAATGAGCTTAGGAACAAATCACAAAAACAGCAGGAAGTGGGTTCCAAATCCTACCTACACCTTGCTTTATAAAACAAGCCTGCTTTTCTGGTTTGCATAAATTGAAGTACCCATTTATACTGAATTTTTTGTAAATGTTAAATCAAAAATATACAATTACATGGAAACACATTTAGTTACATTCTACAGTGTAGATGGTGTCTGGTTTTGATTCTTGTTGTATATTTGCATTAAATACTCATTAATGCATTAAAGACCAGATAAACAATTCTGTGTTTTATCTCTACTAGGAGCTTTGTTTCTGGCACTTTAAGGAGAGCAGTTTAAATTTATTCAGATACATAAAGACACCACTAGGCATACTTACATCCACCCAAAGTATGATTGTCAAAGGGTATGTTCACCAACTTAATTCTAGGACCTCAGATTGAATTTAGTTACTAGCTACTGTTTTCTCTCCTCCCCCAACACAACAATATCCCTAAAACTCTCACACTTTCTTAAAACTGAGCATCAGACACTGATCTTTCAACATGATTTTTGTATATGTAATTCATGAATTCCTATCCCTGAGTTTCCTCAATTAATAATCACTTACTTTGTTCCTGTTTCTCCTCCAATATCCTATCCTGAGAGCCCTAGTACCTGGAAACCTGGTTCACAAAAGTGGCTACTAAAGTTACTGCTTTATAAGTACAGAAGAAATAGGGGAGTTGAAAATTAAATTTGTTTAGGAACTGTTCATAAAGTACAACTACAAGCAATATGTGTAATATAAATGAAACCTACACAAGAAAGCACTATAAAAGAAAGCTTTAGCAAGTACAGACATAGTGGACTGATACTGGAAAAAGAGAGTAAAATATAAGTCATTGGAAGATGCTTCCATCAAGTACTCTGGAATAGTTGCTTTACTCTGCATTTAAGTATGAAATTAAATCCTATTTTTGAAAGAAAATCCAAATCATTAAAATTTCTTTGCTTTATGTGTGTTTCAAATACTGACTGTTATTGTCTACACATCTAGAAATCTAACCGTCTTAAAATATACCAACCTCTTCATTGATAAATGAAAACTGCTAAGCCATGTTTAACATACTTTCAAGCAATTGCTAAGTTATTGTAGTCGCTTTCTGACTAGTGTTGAAAGGGTCAGCTCAGAAATTTTGGGAAGGTCATGGAACACTTGGGAGAGGCTAATTAACATTCCTTAGATCACAGAGGGGAATTGTGGGAGCAGGCTGGGGCAGGGGGGTTGGGGGAAGGCGGGACAGACCTGCAGGTTGGGACATATTCCTTAGGACAGACCATTGCCTATCTTCAGAGAAGGGAAGTCCTTGCCATTTCATTCCCTAAAGACCAATCAGTTTAAAAAGTCACACTGTTCTGCCAATCACATTGGACTTAATGGCTGCTGCCCTGAAAACTGTATAAAAAGCTCACTGAAGGAACTGCATGTGGTAACCACTTCACCTTCTGTGCAGGATGAACCCAATGCATTGGACCAATATATTCCTCTTGCTTTTTGCTTGATTCCTGGCTCCGCCGTGGTTCACTCAGGTGGTTCCTGGTAAGCTAGCCAGAGTCTTACACACTGTCCCTGCATTTACCTTGGCTTTCTTTTATTCTAACAATCCTACAGCCACAAAATTATTCTGCTTGAATAAAGTCAGATAGTATACATTTTACTACTCATTCTAAGTTTCTCATCTCCTTGAAAATAAAATAAAGTCTCTCTAGCAGCTGAAAAATACCCATATATGATTTGAGCCAGTTCAGCCTTTTACCTCAGTTCCTGCTATTTCTTACATTCTTATAATTTCCTGATCTTTTTAAACCCACGATTACTTTTTTCCTGATCTTCTAGACACCTAAATGTCATAGAGACTTCCATGCCATAAGATCACTATTTCCCACAAGCACTTTCTACAGACAATTGCATACTTAGCTTCATCACTACTGGTGGTGTTTGAGCCATTGTCTTCCGTGTGTGTGTGTGTGTGTGTGTGTGTGTGTGTGTGTGTGTGTGCGTGTGCATTCGTGCATGTGTGTGTGTATATATGTTCTTATATATATATACATACACACATATATATGTATATATATGTTTGAGATTATATACTCTTATTTTCATTTCTCTTTTATTTAATTATCTTTTTCATATAATATATACTGAATATAGTTCTCCTCGTTCTATGCCTCCCATTCTTCTTCACCTCTCCTCCCCTCTGAATCCAATCCTTTTAGTTTATTTATTACTATATATTTCACATATATATTTAACATACCTGTATATCTATTCATATATATATATATATTTCACATACATATGTGTGAAATGGAAAGACAAACATGGTATATACTTCTCTTTAAGTGAATATTAGATCTAAAGTAAAGGATGACCATGTTACAATCCACAGACACAAAGAAGCTAAGTAACATGAAATGTTCAAGGGGGATTAGTGTATCTCACTGAGGAGAAATAGAGTAGATATTATAATGGATGGAGAGTGGACTGAAATTAGGCAGAGGTAAGGATGGGAAATAGGTGGGATCAGGTTGGGGGAAGAAAAATGGAGAGGGATGTGTGAGGAACAACTCGAATGAGGAGGCATGTCTGGGACAAGCTGGAAACCTAGGGCAATTGAAACTTCCAGAAATCTGTGGGGGTGACCCTAGCTAAGACTCCTAGCAATGAGAAATATGAGATCTAAATCAACTGTCTCCTGTAATCAGGCAAGACTTCCAATGCAGGGATTTGGACACCTATCCAGCCTCAAAAACTTCAACATACAACTTGCCCTACTTATAAGATATACAGGGGTAAATATGGAACAGAAATTAAAGGAATGGCTAGCCAATGACTAGTCTATCTTAAGGTGATGCCATGAAAGGAAGCCTACTACAACACTGTTAATGATATTTTGCTGTATTTGCAACCTAGAAATAATCTTTATCAGAGAAGCTTCACCGAGCAACTGATGGAAACAGATGCAGAGTCCAAGGATCAAACTTTAGGTCGATCTTGGGCAACCCTGGGAAAGAGAAAGAATTGTAGGAGCCAAAGGGGTCAGAAAAAACTAACCTGGGCCCATAGGATCCCTGAATTTCAACCAGAGACCATGCATAAGACACATGTAGGCCCTCTGCATGTATGTAACAGTTGTGCAGCTTGATCTTCATGCGGAGCTCCTAATAGTGGGAGCAGGTGATGACACTGAGTTAGTTGTTTGCCTTTTTTTGATATTTATTATTTTTTTTCTTTTGGTTTTCTAGACATGGTTTCTCTGTGTAACCCTGGCTGTCCTGGAACTCACTCTGTAGACCAGGCTGGCCTCGAACTCAGAAATCCGCCTGCCTCTGCCTCCCAAGTGCTGGGATTAAAAGTGTGTGCTACCACCACCCAGCTGATATTTATTTTTTTAGTAGATATTTTCTTTATTTGCATTTCAAGTGTTCACCCCTTACTTACACAACAAAAACAAACACCTTTAGCAGTTATAGATTTCTACCCATTTCTCACAATATTGATATATAGTATATAACTGTCACATTAATAAAAAGCAATTATAATAGTTAAATAATTACCAAAAATGTTAAACATCCCATGGTTCATTTTCCAATGGAAATGAATAAATCTATATTCATAGATGTGTCAACATAAATCTATAGATTGAGAGGAGATAAACTAATAGAGTAATGTAGGTGAATCACCAGAACAATGCATATGATATGCTAAAGAAATCAGATATAAAAAGGATATGGGATTCTCTCCATACACTTTTAAAGAGAAAAGTCTAAAATCTAGAAGTTCAAGGTCAGAAAGGTTTTCTATTTTCTTCATCATCATCACTATGAAAAACACTCAAGAAAAAGTATGATGTGTACAGGGAGTGCATGTACTAGGGAATTTACTGATGGAACATTTAAAATGAATGACTTGCTTGAGTACAAATTATAAACAAAGATATTGAGTCTATGTCAGTGTTGAAATTTTCCAGGTACCTCGTATGAGAATTTTTTTTTTTTTGATTTCTTTACTTACATTTCAAATGTTGTTCCCCTTCCTGGTTTCCCCTCTGTAACACTCCCATCCCATCCTCCTCCCCTTTGCCTCTAAGAGGGTACTCCGCTCATACCCACCCACTCCTGCCTCATCCCACTAGCATACCCCTTCATTAGAACAACAAGTTTCCACAGGAACACCTCTCCTCCCATTGATGCCAGATAAGGCAATCCTCTGCTACATATGTAGCAGGAGCCATGGGCCCACCCATGTATACTCTTTGGTTGGTTGGTTGACAGAGTACCCACTCAATTGAATTGCTTTGCTGCCACAAAACTCATGGCTTTATAAATTAAAACAGCTAATTTATTCACATACTCCTTATTGTCCATAAGCCATATTAGTATAGAAGTTCAATGAAGGAAATAATATTTCATGCAGATTGAGATTTTTGACAATTAATTTGATATAGAAGATTTCATAGTGCTTTCATTTGCAAAATCAAACCACAACAATTAACTAACAACAAGGTATTCTTTTTAGATATTTCCTTGCATTTAGTATGTCTGGGTCAGCTGCCTCTCACTGCTGCATGTTCTTTAAGGAAAGGTTCTACTGTCTTATACCAAAGCACACCTTGTCTGTTGACAATGAGGCCTTTACACAAACATAGGCCTAAAATACCACCAGAGTTGGGTTTTCCATAAATTGCTATAATTTAAATACATTTTTTCTTAAAACCACACAGCCTGAGATGGAAATAAAATGCTGGGTTAATTATTCTTTCTCTGTATTGAAAGTGAATATGATGAAAAACAATATTGTTTTTTCTCAGACATAGTATCATTTCCAATAGGAGTGTCAGAGGTTTATAATGTTATAGAATAGATAGCCATGAAGCAGCATTGTCTTACTGCTTTACATTTGGCTTTACAGTGGGTAAACTTTATTCTAGCTTTACCAATTGGCTGTTCTTCCTATAGGTGCTGTCCATAGAACACAGTTGATTTGAGTTTTGCTTGCCAACTGAAACCTGCCAGCTAAATTATAGAAAACACCTCTATATTATTTCACATGAAATATTAAGAATGATCCCTATTCCAAGTTTCTCTTTATAGAACTAATTATACATGTGAATTTTACTGACTGAGTCAAATTGATCATTTTATTTGATAAACTAAAATATTCTTCACAGACATTTCTCTTTTCCTTCCACAACATTTAATGTGTGTCCTGTGTCAAAGGGATGGCATTTCAATTTGTATAGCTGGTCTACACATATAAGACACATACTAAATGAGATAGGTTACTCTTATTTTATTATAGAGAAAGAACAAATTATGTTGTCTGCCTCTTGGGGTTATTATACAAACATAGTCACATACCATCCATATAGATGTCAATTATTGTACCTAGTCTCTATCCAAGAATTCAATGATGTTAACTTCATTCCCTTCCATGACTATTAAAGAGAATTTCTAGAGGAGCAATAACTCTGTCTTCATGATCCTGCATCTCCCCAGCAATGTAATTTCTACTTATTGGAATAGAGAAACCAACAGTCTGGTCTCAATTTATTTAGAATGTTCTCTTTGTTTGACAACATAAAATAAATACCTGTTATAAAGTTGACCTTTGGGCAATCTATCTAACATGGCAATTCAGTGCCATACAGTCCTTTTTGGGATAAATACATTTAAAATACCCAGTTGAGAGACATAACAAAGCATACCACCTCACTAAAGAAACTTCCTTCTATCAGTCAGGATCATGTTACTGAGGAGAGCCCTGGGCATTTGTAACTTTGACTGTTACAGCCTGTTTGCAAAATTCACTATTTACTTCCGACTGAGCACAATTAGACTGAAACTCCAAAGCTACACATCAGGCATGTGAAAGAGGATCAAGGGAGGAGTGGCTGCCTAATTGAAGTAACGGGTTTCTTACCTTCTGTAGTTAGCTGGGTGAAGTGTAAAACATTAATCGTAATGCTCTGTAATGCTGGGTAATTGCATGTGGGGAGCTGCCCTTACCTGCTCCCAAACCTCCCTAGGAGTGTCAGCTCCACAATGCCACTTAGATGCGCATTGCTAGTACTGATTATAATAAGACATTTCTTTTGCATACCCAGAGGTTAAAAACTCCAAAGCAATTTTCACAAATTGTAACATTCTAGGCTAGATGATATTTGGAGTATAATTTCCATGCCTTTACGATTTCTTTTCTGTTTGGAAATGTTTGAGAATTTTCTTGTCCATGGGCATTGATTCTCACAAAGAGAACAACATGGCATGTACCTTTGTATACCCTTTGCTTTCAGAGAGCATGGTAATTGTTCTGCTATGTGTGCCCTGTCATCTTCTCCAACTCAATGATAGTTTAAACTTGTCCTTTACCCACCAGTTTGAATGAAAATGATTGGCTCTCATTTGCTAATTATACTAATCAGTGTCTGGGGAAAAGTGTGAAAGATGAAAGTTTGGGTTCATATGTTACAAGTTCATTGGTGCATCAATTTCTGTGTATGTTATGCAAAAGTTTATGAGTGGAAAACATAGTATTAAATGTTTCTTTTCAAAGGTTAAGCTGCTCACAACACATAGTAGTTACTGAGATGCACAGTCTAATGATTGGGTAGAATTTTCAGCTCTCATATTGGATGTTTAACATTTCCACCTGCATTTTGCATTCAATGCATGGGGTTATCTACTCAGAACAGTGCTAAGAATATGAGTATTTACAAAATATTTGTTTAATGAATGATAGTATCATGTAACCATCACCCTGAATAGGGCACACTGCTTAGTCATTATTGGGTAATACTAGAATTGTTTGTGGAATTTTTTTTCAATGTTTTGAGACAAGGTCTTGGTATGTAGTACAGACAGGCTTCAAATACAAGAACAACTTGACTAGGTCTCCTACCTATTTAAATAACAATCAGAAATTGCTACACATAGCCTTTATCAGGGTTTAGATGCATTGCTTATCCAGTGGCTTAAGAATAACTGTTACCTCACAGATGTCATTCACTCCTATGGTCTATGTTAGTTGTCTATATTAGTTCTGTTCACAAGCTTAAACCAAGAGAAATTCCCCAGCAAAATTGTATTTGCTGGCTGTACTGGCTGGTTTTGTGTGTCAACTTGACACAGGCTGGAGTGATCACAGAGAAGGGAGTTTCAGTTGGGGAAATGCCTCCATGAGATCCAGCTGTGGGGCATTTTCTCAATTAGTGATCAAGGGGGTAGGGCCCCTTGTGGGTGGTGCAATCTTTGGGCTGGAAGTCTAGGGTTCTGTAAGAAAATAGGCTGAGCAAGCCAGAGGAAGCAAGCCAGTAAGAAACATCTCTTCATGGCCTCTGTGTCAGCTCCTGCTTCCTGACCTGCTTGAGTTTCAGTCCTGACCTCCTCTGGTGATCAACAGCAATGTGGAAGTAAGCTAAATAAACCCTTTCCTCCCCTACTTGCTTCTTGGTCATGATGTTTGTGCAGGAATAGAAACCCTGACTAAGACAAATTGGTACCAGCATAGTGGGGTATCCCTGTGACAACCTGACCATGCTTTGGGGAGGACTGTGGAAGGACTTTGGAACTTTGAGCTAGAAGAGCCACTGGTTGTTAAGAACTCTGTGCGATGTTCTGTAGGAGGTTGGAAGATCATGTTGAGAACAGTGCAGAAGGTGGAGGCCTGGCTTGTGAAATTTCAGAGGGAAGATTAAAAACTCTTATCAGGGCCATGTTGTTTTGATTGTAAAGATTCTGTAGTTCTGGTTGGCTGGGGCTGAAGTATCAGCTGTGATTAACAAGATACCAGAACTACTAAAGTGAAAACTTTGCATTACTGGGACTATTGATGCTGGTTAGCTGGAGCTAAGAAATTAGCAGTGATTAAGAAGAGACCAGCATCATTGAGGTGACATCTTCTGTGAAGGGTTTTCTGAGAGCACAAAGAGGCTGTGCCCCAGAGATAGCCAAGGTTGTACCTTGTGCTGCAGCAGAACTTGGTAATGTGTAAGAGTCACCCAGATGGTACTGGTTTTGAAGGCATGAAGGGGTTTTGAAGAGCATCTGAGGCTCGGCACAGTGAGAGTCCATGGAAGGCCATTGATGAAGGAGCAGCCTCTGCAATTGATGGCCCAGGACTGAAGGGGTCATGCAAAAGAGTTGAGGCTTGGCACCATGAAGACAGTCTATGAGAGGCTATTGGTGAAGCCTAGTTAAAATGCCAGTACCATGCAATGACCACCAAGAACAGCAGCAGGAGTGGAATACAGGCATCTGAAACCTAGAAGACAAGGTGTGTGCTACAAAGGGCAGAGCTGGAGAAGTGACCCAAGCCCTTAGGAGAATCCAGAAGATCATGAGTGGATTTCAGACATTGGACGGTTGGAGTTTGATTTTTGCTTTTGATTGTGACTGTGCCCTGATATTTTTCCCTCT
>NW_022196904.1:83376568-83388085 GCF_008632895.1 Mastomys coucha
ATGTGGAAGCAAGCTAAATAAACCCTTTCCTCCCCTACTTGCTTCTTGGTCATGATGTTTGTGCAGGAATAGAAACTCTGACTAAGACACTGGCTTTTCTATCAAACCTCTAATATATACACCATAAATTAATTCCACAGAAAGTGTGGAGGAATTGTTATGGAAATGCCTACATCTTAGGGTTTCAAATGTGGGGGCAATTCATTTATCACATGGCCATATATTCTATAAATACATAGCATACAACCTAGGTAATATGTTGCTATTAAGAAATGTCTGAAACTGACCTCTTGGCTGCAGGAGCACCCTTGCTACTATTGCTTCTACTGTTTCTAGGGTTTTATTCATTGCTCAAACAAATATTACCCATTATCTCATCTGCCTTTTCTTATATCACATTCTGTAGGGAACCTGGCCAATATGGAGTTAATATTGAGAAAAATTCCTTGCTAATAGAAAATAGAGCCAAGTGTTAGTTTTAGTGCTTCCCATGCACAGTTAGCCTGGCTGGATGTTCGCTCTCCCTGTAGGCTGTTTCTTACTCCTAAGAATGTTTTGTTTGTTATTCAGAAGCTTCTTAATTTCATGTAATCCTTTTTGTCATTTCTTGGGATTATTTCCCGTGCTATAAGATTCATGCTCAAAAATCCCATGCATACCTCTATCTTGAACTGTTTTCTTTTCTTATTTTTTCTAGTTTTCCTCCAGTGGCTTCACTGTTTCATGTCTTACATTACAGTCTTTAATTTATTTTGAATTGATTTTTTCTGTAGAGTGACCGATAGACTTTATTTTCTTCTACTTCATTCGAGATTATCTGAAAACAGAGAAAGAGAACAGAGAATCCTATTATAAAAACAATTATAACAATAACAATGATACTAGGGAAGTACTTCCTTTTTTAATTTCTGAAATAGTAATTTTTTAAAACTGTTAAGGTACAGTCATTCCCTGAAGTAAATTCTTTACCTTTACCCTTATTACAGTAAGACATTCTAAATACATAGGTTCCAGTATATTTGGGTTATAAATTATTATTTACAGTAAGTTTAATCTCCTGCCCAGAAAAAAAAACTAAATTTTTATTTGTTCATTTTTAAATTATAGTCATTTGTAGCCATCTTCTAATGTCCTGAAACCTGTTTATGAGTCTAGCAAAATACATTGGTCCTTCCATGCTTACCATTGGTTTTGTATGTCCTTGGTAACTCTATATCCACAAATAGATGAGAGGTGTAAGAGGATGCTGGCCCCAGCAAAATTCCTATTTAAGACTGTTGTCCTTAATCACAGAGGTGAAAGGCTGAAAGCCCCCATGTCTGAGAACAAGGAATTGAGGCCAGTAATGAGCTGGTGGCAGAAAGCCAGCCTCAGACCTTGTTTGGAAATGTGCATGTTTTCCTGTATGTCTGTCAGACCCCTCCCCTGGAGTTCTAGCATCATGGCATAATAGATGTTATAAAGATACACCAAGAAAGAATGTGGCCTGGATACTAGAAAAGACATTGGAGACTCACTAGAACTCAGATAGCCCAGTTTTTTGGTAGCCACTTGTACTGGCTGGTTTTGTATGTTAACTTGACACAGTCTGGAGTTACCACAGATAAAGGAGCTTCATTTAGGGAAATGACTCCATGAGATCCATGTGGGGCATTTTCTCTGTTGGTAATCAAGGAAGGAGGGCCCATTGTGGGTGGTGCCATCCCAGGGCTGGTAGTCTTGGGTTCTATAAGAGAGCAAGCTGAGCAAGCCAAGGGAAGCAAGTCAGTAAGAAACATCCCTCCATGGCCTCTGCATCAGCTCCTGCTTCCTGACCTGCTTGAGTTCCAGTCCTAACTTCCTTTCGTAATGAGCAGCAATGTGAAAATGGAAGCTGAATAAACCCTTTCCTCCCCAACTTGCTTCTTAGTCATCATGTTTGTGCAGAAATAGAAACCCTGACTAAGATACTACCCATAGATACATCTCCCTGAAGATTAGAGAGGTGTTAATGATACAAGCCTCATTGGCAAACTAGGTTAGTGATTTCCAGCTAAGACTATGGAAGGTCTGGCTGGCAGAGAAGGCGGCAAACAGATTGGGTTGTACCTCTTGCAGATAAAATAGAGGAGCAGATTCACAAATTGGGCAAAGATGGCACAAGCCTCAAAGTCATTCATGGTTCCCATGAGGTTGAGTAACCCAGAGGACAATTATGCTGAAGTTGTGGGTTTCAACTTCCTCTGTATTCCCAGGTTCATTGACTAAAGAACTGCCTGTGCCACAACAAACAAACAAACAAACAATATCAACAACAAAAAAAGGCGAATTTCCCAGTGACAATTTTTCCAGAAAGTGTAAGCCTGAATCCAGGAAGTAGGGGATGCTTATATTGACACTTATTCTGTGACAGATGCAGTTTGAGAAATGTACATGTATTAAGTTATTTCATTATCACAGTAACTCCAAATGCCACTCATATGCTTGTCACCACTGTACTAATTAAGAAACTGAAGTGGACAGATGGACATTTTTCTGAGGCATAATGCTATAAAAATCTGTGTCCTGTGTAGGGCAGTGGTCTGTTCAGGCAATTTAGGCTCAGCTGAGTAATAGGCCTTGAACCCTGGAGCCCTAGTGAGTAGTTTCTGCCTGCAGGGGGCAGAGGAGTTTGGCTATACCTCCTGAGTCTTTGGCTCCTGTTTCAGTCACAACCTCTCACAGCTGCCCCCTGAGGAGATGTGTGCTCATTCAGGCAGACAATACCCCAAGCTCCCAGCCTTCTAATTGGACCCTACCCCCAGCTACCTGACTACAGCTAGGCATGCCATGCTCCAAAAACAGATGGTCATGCAATATACAATATAAGGGGTGGTTTGCCCCCTCCCCTGTCTCTTGCTCTTTGTCTCTTCTCCTATTCTTTGTCTCCCCTCCTGCTTCTTTTCTGCATCTCTTGCTCTCTTGCCCTCTTCCTCCTCTCTCTTGCTCTTTATTTCCTCTCTTGCCTTCTTCCTCTCTTTCCTGCTCTTTGTTTTCTTCTTTTGCTTTCTGACTCTCTTGCTTTTTCTTTCCTCTCTCTCTCTCTCTCTCTCTCTCTCTCTCTCTCTCTCTCTCTCTCTCTCTCTCTCTCTCTCTCTCTCTCTCTCTTTCTTCTTCTCTTCTCCTATCCTCCCTCTCCTCTTTTTTCTCTCTACTTGACCAGCCTATTTTCTCTTTTCTATAGTAAAATATCTCATTTATACATTGCCTCTTTTTTAACTAACATGGCCCATCACAGGCCTCTGCAGCATAGAGAGAGACCTAGGCTGCAGCAGCGAGCCACCCAGGCCCTGCAGTCCTGTGTCTCTCACCATACCTTTGTTCAGATGCCATGTCAGACTGAATACAATTATAACAACTAAATACAGACCCTCCTTCTGCTCCCTGTCCTCCTCTACAGGACTGAATCTTGTGTAGAGCCATGTCATTCTTACAGGCTGTTTCACTGTGAGCTCCATGACTCCAGGGGATGGATCAGTTTCCTTCACTGCTTTATCCCAAATCTTTAGAGAGAACATGGAGAATTCGCAAGAGGAGATTGATAGTTGATAAGTAGATGAATGAATGATGGAGATCAACTAAAGCTGACTTTCAATCACTGGTTGCTGCTGAGTCTGTCTTTGTGCCTACTTACCATCCCCAGTTTCTTTCAGAGTTGGGCTAATTGCTTTTGTTATGTACAGGGTAGGAGTGTATACCTATGCTACTTGACTTATGGGTCAAAACTGCATGTGAAGCAATGTAAGAGAATGTAAGGTTAATGAAGTGGTTGGGAGTGATAAACATTTTCTTTTCTTTTTATTGGGTATTATCTTTATTGACATTTCAAATGATATCCACTTTTCCCAGTTTCTATCCCTCCCGGAAACACCCTATCACATCCTCCCTCCCCCTGCTTCTATGAGGTTATTCCTCCACCCTCCAACCCACTCCCACCTCCCTCCCCTCAATTCCCCTACACTGGGGCATCTATTGAACCTTCATAGGACCAAGAACCTCTCCTACCATTGATGCATGACAATGCCATTCTCTACTACATATGCAGCTGGAGCCATGTGTACTCCTTTGTTGATGGCTTAGTCCCTGGGAGTTTCTGGGGGTGGGGGGTTCTGGTTGGTTGACATTGTTGTCCTTCCTATGGGGTTGCAAACTGCTTCAACTCCTTCAGTCTTTTTCTAACTCTTCTATTGGAGACTGTACCTTTTCTTATAGTAAACAGTCAAAAAAGATTTAAACCAAACAGGTAGTGGACCCAGTTTCTTTCTCCTGATGCTTCTGGCTATATCTACTAAATGTTAAGGTTGCAGAGAAGCTTTGCCATGTCAGAACATACATTTCTTTATGATTTATTATTGAAAAGCATTTGAATATTATACCTATTTATATTCCTGGATTCACATGAAAATTTCTCCTGTGAGAAATACCTCATGTATAAATGTTTTCACAAGTTTGGATCTTAACCCACTACTTCCAATGCTGTGAACACAGAGGAGGTAATAGATCCCCAACCTGCTTGTTATCTCTGTCTTTATCTCCTCACCACAGTGCTTCCATCTGGAGCATTATTCCTGTTCTCTCTTTTGCATACCTGACCACATTGGTCTCTATAATAAATATTGCTATCAGGGTCTTCTGGTAAAGTTGCCATTACTCAGTCAACACCTACTTAGTTGGCCTCTCTACAACAATGTTGTAATCTTGTAAATTCTATAAGAGGAGAGTCTAAAGTTCACATTGTTTAATTTAATGAGCATGCTTATGATGAGCATAAAGAAGGTGCTGAGAAAACCTAAGGCTAAAATGAAGATTTTTAAATATCTTCCAAATATTAATGCTTTATAAAATAAACTGAACTTTGATCTATGTGGAGTTCATGCTGACCAGTTCACAATGCTGAAAGCTTTGTGAACCATCCCATTTCTATACATTGTTCTGCATGAATTATTCTACAATCAGAGCAAGCTTCTGTTCTCCTCTCTTAGTCCCATGCTACTTAAAGAGCTAACTGAGAAAACATAGCTCAAATTATAAAATCCTCTGAACCATGGCAAGCATATATTTTAACCTAAAATCCCTTTCAACTGTCTGAAGTCACCATAATTGAAGCCAATTGAATCTGAATTTGAACATGTCTGAGTTTTAATAATACTGCCTGGGCTGTGTTTACCACATATAAAAAAAATCTAAGCAATATGGATTATTTACTAATGCAAAGAGAGCTTTTAGAAAGTGATTCATATTTCACAGATTGGAGGAAATAGGACCTTGAAAGATCTAATTACATTTTTTGTATTGATATTTTAGGAAAATTTGTAGTAGCAATATACTAGCACATAAACCCCACCAATGAACTAATCTTAAATTTAAATCAAACTAACTCATATTGGTCTAGTTTTGATGATTCATTCTTTGTGAGGTCTGGAAGAACAACAATATAATCTTCTTTATACATAACTAGTTTAATTTTTCATAAACATCCTGAGGTTAAAAAGCATCTTGAGCAAATAGCATGTAATTGAATCATCTTAGACCAAGAAAAGAAGAAAGTAATGATTTCGGTACTGAGCAGACTTCATGCTGTCTTTCCTGCTTCCTTTACAGTCACATCAGCAAAGCTAAGATCTCTGGTTGAAAAACTAATAGGCATTCATAGCAAACCTTGGAGTAGATCGTTTTGATGTGACTACAGAACTCTAAAAGCAACCGTTACTCATTCTTGAGATATCTCTTTCCTGCTGCTGGAAAATGGATGAGTGGATGAAAAACAACAGAATGAAACAGTAATGAGAGGGCCCTGATGGAGAAACAACAAAAACAATCTTGTTCGTTCCCTAGTGGTACATTCATTCATTCATTTGTTCTTATGGCCAAATGGTCACTGAATATATAACATGGACCATTCTCTCTAAGAGCACATAGGTCTAGAAATAAATAATGCACAACATCTAGTCTCAGGCTTCGTATAGTACAGGCATCAACAAAAAGGGTAACCATTTAAAAATACATAATGAAAATTGCCAAGATAAAGGTAATATAGCTAATGAGGTCTGCCTGGTCAAAGAAGTCCAGGAAAGCAACCTGGAAGACTTAATATTTGTACTGTACCATCACAAAAAGTGAGAGAAATATCCCATTTGAAAAACAAGAAGCAGTAGCTTTAGACACTAGCATTTTAAGACAGAGTCATTAGCATGTGCAGAGTTTGACTTTAAATCAAACAGGATACAGTTTAGCTGATATTTTCAGAAAACTATCAACAATAATAGTTTGTGCAAGATTCCTGGCTGGTTGACTTATAAGGAACCATCTTCTCCCACTTCTCTGCTGTCTCTGGACATGGCTCTAATTCTGCCCAAATGTCAGCCATGTAGATGCAGCAGCTTATGAGGATGCAAAAGGGACAGCCAGCATGCTGGCTTCCTAGTCATGCTCCTTATTTTCAAAGCTTAATGTTCTCCATCTGTGGAGCAGCCTTGAGTTTGTAGTATTCATTCTTGGGCTCAGCTTTAAGTGGAAATCCTGTTATGGTGAGGAAGAATGAGATTGGTTTTGGGAAAAGATGACAGCTTTGCTTATAAGCAGGATAAAATGGAACGCTCGACAAATCCTTTTACGTGACTTAGATTGAGGTACCAAAATGAAACTGAAGCATGGGTGAGAGAGAATGGTGTGAAAGTAAGTTAGAATTATAATTGTGGACCACAGGATGGATTTTTGATGGCCAAAGAGAATTGACTGTGCTCTTAATGTATACTAGGTCTGATTCATGTACAATCTTAATCAAACTTCACATAAACCTATAAGCTACAATGATGAATATTCACATTTTATTTCTTATTCTGTATATTGTGAGTATATGTTCTTGTGTGTACACATGTGTTTTCAGGTGTTTGTGCATGTGTTTGTGTGTGTGTGTGTGTGTGTGTGTGTGTGTGTGTGTGGACACATGAGAAAAATAGATGCATGTTCTCTTCCTCAATCATTCTCTATATTAGTTTTATGGGCAGAGTCTCTCACTGAAATTGTAACTTGCTGTTTTGACTAAATTGGACAGCCAGTGGTCCCCATGGATTCTCCTGTCTGATTTTACAGCACTGGAATTACAGGTGCATTCCATACAGCCCTCTTATTATGTGGCCATTAGGATTGAATTCTGGTCGTCTTGTGTTCGTAGCAAATTCTTTACTGAGCAGACATCTCTCCTGTCCTATTAATCTTGTTTTAAAACAAAGTAACAAAGAGTTAGTAATTTGCTAATAATTATGCTGCTAGTAAATACAGACCTATTATTGGTACTTAATTTTGACGTACCCCAGAGACAGAGTCCCCAAAAGCTTGTCATAGCAAGCAGCTGAACAATCTATCCCTTAACCCCTGGGTGTGTATAAACTATCTGTGCATTTCTTTTGATGAGGCATCTGGATGCAGTTAGCAAAACTTCATCTGGTCAAGGATCAAAAGGGCTGAGAGAGAGTGAGAGGAGCCTTAAGAGCTTATACTGCAAGACAAGACAGAGTCTGAAGATTAAGTCTGGGCATTTCATCTCACGTTTTCATTAAGTTGTAAGTCTGTATATAAAGAAGTTAATTATATGGTGCTTTAATCCTGTATAAGAGGTCAAGCAAGGCCAGTATTGTGTAAGGTGTTAAGGCAATTCTTGAAGTAGAGATACATTTGAAACGTGGATCAAAATAAACCATGGTGTTTCCATGAAGCACTCTTGACAATAAGAATCAATTATTTCCAACGAGACGGTTTAAGTCTGAGGAGCAGATCCTCACCTTACTGTAAGCACACTAATCTTGCCAAAGATAAGCTGTGATTCTTGCCTTTAAATTCTTCAGAGTCTTTTCAGCAATGTTTGTTTTGAATCTATGCAATTATAAATATCAGGCTAAAAAGTAATAGGCAATGCGACAAAGGAAAGTGCTACTGTTGCAATTATAGCCTATTGCCTTCTAATGTTTTTAGCAGTTTATGTTTGTGACTGCTTTCCATATGCTAGAATTATTATTCACAATTTTACTTGTATGTTTAAAGGTTGTGTTGTGACATAGACCTTCTCCAAGCTTCCTTTAGCCCCCTTATCATTTCACTCCAGTCACTAACCAGAGCAGACATTTTTTGGGAATCCTCAAGCAAGCAACTCCTGCCAGGGAAGTAGATGGCTCCCTCTCTCCTGCCAGGAAAGGTGTATATGGAACCAGTCACAGTCATGTAGTCGTTCTGATTCATTCTTTGGGGTTGAACTAGAATAAGCTTCCCTGCCTAGAATACAAAACTCTCTGGTCAGAAGACCTCGTATTTACCTGTTTTTGAACATGTACTGTGTGAAGAAGCATGACTTTGAACCACAGAAGTTAATAAATGAACCTGCCAACCCAGTAAGATGGCTCAGTAGATAAAGGTGCTTGCCACTCTGCCTGATGATATGAGTTCTATATCCAGAATACACATGAGCAGGGGAGAGAAACAATTCCTTCAAGTTGTTCTCTTATGTCCATAGTCATTCCATCAGTATGTGTGAACATGTTCAAAATATACTTGTGTAAAAAATAAAAGAAAGCACCCTGTGAACTCATCTGCCACGAAGTAGGGCTCGGAGTGTTTCCCATGTTAAGGTGTTCATATTTTCACATCCTCTTTGTTTTCTGGGAGATATTGCTTTTGAAATTGTCCTCAGTGCTTTTATTAATATACCTCCCCCTTATTCTTTTGTCCTGTTTGTGTTTATCAATTTTATATTCACCTTCAGAGAAACTTATGGAATTAAGTTTCAGTTCCACTTTAAGGTGTTTTTCTGCCTTTCTTTTTTTCTTCTTCTTAAACTATGGTCCTGGTATTGAGACTTAAAAATGTTTATCAAAAGCCAAATGTATGGACAACAATCATTATATAAAAATATTAGCTATGGATTTAACCATCATAGATATTTTATGCTATAGGAATTTAATTATTATAAACATATAAGTAAACAACAAAAGAGATTGTATTGTAGATATGAACACAGCACTGAAATATTCCTCAAGGTAATGGCAATGATGACATGAGATCCCACATAGAGTCTTTTGATTAGCCACGCTTTAGTTAAAAATGTTGTATTTTGGACAAGTTTAAAGGAGCAGATCTATATACTACTGTGATGTCTTTGGAGCACTTATGTTCCAGTGGTAAGTAATTTAGACACATAGACAAGGCTTGTCTCCAGATAATTTCGTATTGTTTTCACTTCCACTGATTCTAAAGTCGAGTCCACTTTCCCTACCTCTTAGACTGACACATCATGTTCAAGCTGAAATTCCAACTGTTATGTGCCATCTTTCTTTAATAAAAGGGACATATACACTATTCAAATAGCAACATGGAGCAAGAGAACAAACCTGTGATTGATCATCCTTACAGAGATTTATGCCCACTGTCAATTCTCTAAGGAACATTCTCTTATGCCTATCCTGTCAGGTACCCAAGGAAAGAAAATAGAACCTCTGCATTTTCATTTCTTAACTGAATTCTAATTTAAGTCTACTTAAAAATAGCACAGTCATGTGTAGTAGTGATGGTCTTAGCTTAAGTCACAGTTGGAAAGTCAATTGAAAACCTTCTGTGAGACTTTGACTTAAATTTCTTTTCAGCAAAACTATGGCTAAGGTGACCCTAGAGAGTCACTGAGTAAGTAAGGGGACCGGAAAAGTATCAAGTTGCTGATTATTTGACTGGACTGAAGCAGATCGAATGAAAAATGTTACAGTATAGCCTCCTGTCAATTAATTTATTTATCAATTCAAAACTCTCCTTTAAAGGATTTCTGTTAATTATAATTCTTTTAATTCTTACTCAGTGGGACTTGGAAAAAACTAGTGAAATAAGTTAGTAAATCATGTTGAATGGGGTTAATAGCGTCTACTTAAATGCTCCACTCATTGATTTCAAAGCACACACTTCTATGTTCCCAATCCTATTGTTTCTAAAGAACTTGTTATTTAGAAAGGAATGAAAACTTCCTCAGGTCATCCACAAGAATCCAATCATTACAAACAAAGTTTGTGTTTTAATGCCTTGAGTTCTAAAAGAGAGAAAAGGAAATAAAAACAAGCATCCTGGGATTGTTTCCACTGAGAATTTTTCAGAACAGAGAAACATATGTGATCCTAACCTTAGAATTAAAACATTACACATATGCTTTCTTATGCTAAGAAAGCTGAGAAAAGAAGATACATAGGCAGGAAGCAATGCTAAGTGTAGAGAATGGACCGTTTTCTCCCTAAAGTTCAATGTTATACCTATTAATTTCCTAAAGAAGACATACTATGAAGTGGATTGTGAAGGATACATGAGACTTTGCCAAGATCCAGAAAGTGAGAGACACACTTAAAGGATACCTTAGCATAAAGTTCTCTAAGTAACAGAAGTCATAATAGCCAATTTTATGTACCTGTGACAAAATATCATGACTAGAAACAACTTAATGGAAGACAGAGCTTATTTTGGCTTACAGTTTTGGAAGGAAAGTCCATAACGGCAGGGGGAGCAGGGCAGCAAGCAAAAAACTAAGAGACCACATCTCAACCACTCAGGAGACACTGTCACTCCTAAAAGTTCCATAACCTTCCCAAAAGCTGTCACTAACTAAAACCAAGTATTTAGTATGTGAACCTGTGTGGAACATTTCTTATTCAAGTACACAGAAGTAGTCTAAAATTAGTGGATGCCATGGCCTGAACATGTACAGATACCAAGCAATGAGACCAGAAGAATAAATGATATTTAAACTCCAGGGCAATGAAATACAGACATTACACCATGAGTAATGGGGAATGTTTAAGAAGTGAGCATTAGTAAATATGAACATTTGAATTCTAAAATCTGTATTCCAATATTGATCAGCTGAAGTTAATCCAGATTAACAAATTGACAAAGAACTGAAAGTCTGCATTTCAAAATTGTTCTTATTTCTTATGCTAGGTGCTTTCTTTTAATCCTGCGTACTTATTTTAGAACGTCCTATCTCTTAGGTGTAAGCTAACAAAATTATCTCAGAAATGAGTATTATGAGTTTTTAGTCAGAGAATCTTCTAGGTATGATATATGCTTCTACATATTTTATTGGTCAACATAAATGACATAGTCCAATTGATTATGCAATGGCACGGACTCACATAATCCCTGCTTAAGGACATTATCCCTTGGGGAGGCTAGCAGGTGTTTTGAGGAAGAGTGCAATTTGCTGCAGAAGATAATTCAGGGTCCTATTTCAGATACAGAAATCATGGATAATAATTAAGAGATAGCTTGATGTATAATTAAGACAACTTTGAGCTTTACAATATGTTTCAAGTTGTTGGTTTGATATATACATATATATTCTGAATTTAAAAACAGTAAATAAGTGGGTAACTTTGTTTATAAGGAAAAAAATCACCTTTCAGTTACTACTCTGGAAATCAGTTTTGCGGTTCCTCCGGAAATTGGACATAGTTCTACCGGAGGACCCAGCTATAC
>NW_022196904.1:83389050-83404914 GCF_008632895.1 Mastomys coucha
TGTTTCTTTGTTTTTTGGAGGGGAAACTGGGAATGGAGAAATTTTCATGTAAATAAAGAAAATATCTTTAAAAAAAATGCTTTACTTAAAATAAGATCAGCGCTGTTACACAACTATGTTATTTCTAAGAACATTTGAAACTAGAATGTTCAAGTTCGATGTGAAAACATCATAGTATCTGTTTTCCTGTGTACCTGACAGGACAGACCAGATATTAAACCTGAGGCATTAATAGAGTTGATTTGAGAGAACTGGAGGGATCATGACTCCCTGCCCTTTTAAATGTAGATATAACATACCTGTAAACAGACTCTTTTCCCTGACAATCCATGCCTAGTCTAATTTATGTTGCATAACTTGTTCATAAGGCATACAGTGTCATCAGGGTCAGTGTTGTGTTACTGGTACAGGGGGGTCAGCTGGTGCTCAATGAAGCTCACTAAGTTGTCTTAAGGTACAGATAATGTTAAACATAAACTGAAACATTCGGATCCCTGCCTGTAACACTAACAGGGGAACACCAAAGTACTCTTAATGTAATCACTTCTCTGACATTCTCACCTACATACTTAACATTTCTTATTCTAATGATTGAAAAAAAAAACAGTTTATTCTATTTCTACTTATCACAAATGCTAATCCATGGAGACATAATCACATATATTCCCTATGAAAAGGTAAATCTACACTGTTTGCATTGCATGAATATATTAGATGGAAGAAATGAAATTAGTTTCATGAGGTAAAATTTTAATTTTCTTTCATTATACACATTCATGCTAATACAAACAATTATTCTCTGTGTATCTATAGATATGACTAAACAAAAATAAGTTATTCTTTTTAATCAGATTTTGTCAGACCTATGGATAATGTGCTCTTTTTTTTTCCCAGAAAATACTGTATTTAAGCTGACATGAATTTGCTCTGAACATACTTTATTCATTTCTTTTTTTCTTTTTTTATTGGATATTTTCTTTATTTACATTTCAAGTGTTATCCCCTTTCCTGCCCACCCCCACAGAAACACCCTATATCATTCCCCCTTTACCTGCTTCTATGAGGTTGTTCCCTCACACACCCACTCTTGGCTCCCTGCCTTCCAATTCCCCTATACTAGGGCATCAAGTCTTCACTTGAACAAGGGCCTCTCCTCCCATTGATGCCCAATGGACATACTTTAGATTGTAAAGGATTTCTTCCTCATTTTCTTACACTTGTATCAAAAAGGAGGCTCAATGAAAGCCATTTGGTAACTTGAGATTGCTCATTGCAGTGGAGTCTGGATATAAACATTCTGCCTCTGATATACTTTCTAGTTACTGCTTTAACAAGACAAATTTCTAGGTTTTAGTAGTCTATGTGTAAAATTAGCATCAAATAACTGAGTCAATGTCCCTATGGTAGTGTATTGTGTCATTTTAATTAAACAATGCATTTGTAAAATGTTTAATATACCTAACACATTTGTTTTGTTTATCTTGTCACATGTATTAAGCTATAGATAGATCCCATGAGTAACAAAAAGTTGAATACAGAATGGTCAGATATGGCCCTTAACTTCAATGATCTCACAGTCTGTATTAGTTGCAATGGGAAAACACTGTGGACAAATGACCAAGCACAATCTAGTGGAGATAAGTTTATTTTGCACTATGATATATCAGAGATATAGAGTCTGATATGGTAGGGAAGACATAGCAATGATCAGAGAAAATATGGTGGCATAAGCAGGAAGCTTATTGATCACACTTTTATCCACACATGGGAAGCATTGAAAACACAAAAGGAATGAGATAAGCTTCCCTCAAAGCCTTCCCCACAGTGTAGTGCGTCCTGAAGTAAGTCTGCACCGGCTGAAGTTTCCTAAACAGTGCCACCAACTGGCAATCAAGTGTTCGACTATTTGACGCAGAGTGAACTTCTCATTAGAGTACTACATAGTCCCTGGCACAGAAGCAAACACACTACTGCATCTCTCAGCGCCATGTCTAAAGAGGAAGGCAGACAGACAGGGACCCAGACAGGGACCCAGAGGAGTCTTCATGTCTGTTTCAAACTTGGTTGTTGAACAATACCTCCAGCTGAAAAAACTTTTCGTTGTTTTACCAGTTTTTGTTCATAAACAATTATTCTTTATGCTACACACTCTCCAATATTTATTATTGCTGTCTGCTTTGAACATTAGATTGTATTAATAATATTCCTATTTAGACTTGAGGAACCTGAAAAAGTAGAATTTACACAAAGCCTCAAGCATGTGAGATAGGTGGTAGCCTTTGAAGCCTCCCTTACCCAACTATGCAGACAGTGTACTTATATCCTAATTAAGTGTTGTGGCTGTGTGAATTGTGAGTACTCTGAAGTAGGTTTTTTTGTTTTGTTTTTGTTTTTTGCATTATTGATTCCCATGTGTACTTTCTAAGGAATTCAACTGCAGTTGGTCTAGTGACTGCTGAGATCAGCTTTCCCTTTTCTTGTTCTTTGTAAGATTTGGTCTGCTTGTTAAGAAAATTCCCTCCTTACACTCTGATAGGTCCTTGATCAGGAGAGGCGGCATTGATAACCCTCGGAGGAGTGTCTGGAGCTGTCAGTGAGTGCGCTGCCTTATTATTTCTTCCCTGAGTAGAGTGTTGAGGATAGAAACAACTGCTCTCCTTTTGGCACTTGTGCTTCTGCATTTGTTTCTCCATGAGGGATGCATGGCAGGATCACTTCCAGGCCACTAAACAAAAGCTTCTTCAAGTGCAAAGGAAAATGATTCTTTAAGAAGGTAGGAAAAAAGAGTATGAAGATAAAGGCAGTTCAGTGTTAAAAGATGCCTCTCCCAAGAGCCTTCTTCAATTCAGCTGCAATATATGGAGCAGCTGTCGGTGATATAGTCAGATGAAAATGCAATAAAATATAGACACTAAAACACACTTTTAGCCTTTCTAATCCTTTTCCATGGTGCACAAAAATCCTCCATGTTATCTATATTTATTAACTTTGGACAGGCATAATCAATATTTCTCTTCCCCCTTCTACTTCTCCTCCTCTTCATTCTTCATTTCTTCTTCTTCTTCTTCTTCTTCTTCTTCTTCTTCTTCTTCTTCTTCTTCTTCTTCTTCTTCTTCTTCTTCTCCTTCTCTTTCTCCTCCTCCTCCTCCTCTTCCTTCTCCTCCTTTTTTCTCCTCTTCTTCCTCTCTTCCTCCTTCTTCTTCCTGTTCCCCTTTCCCTCTTCTTCCTCTTCTTCTTCGAATGGCCCTGTGTGTCTGATATTCACTGAAGAGGTGATGAGATTTCACTGGTAGCTTCACAGACACAACTTTTTGTTTTGTTTTGTTTTTCCATGAGTATAAGTATAGTAAGTTTGACCTGGAAAAAAGCTCTCTTATTTACTGCAGTGCCAGCCCAGAGAATCATATAAAGGCTTTCTAAAATAGATTGGATTCAGTGTGAACTAGAAAGTCCTAATTTGATGGTTGAGTGTCACTGATATGAAGCAAAGATGCATTTAACACATTTGTAAACTACTTAATCCTCAGCTATTGTGGCCATGCATTTTTATGGTAACCTTAACTGGCTTAAGAAGCAGTGATATTGTTAATGAGGTCCAACTTTGGGTATGTCTCTACCAATATTTTCAGATGTTTTACAGGAAAGATAAAGAAGTCCCATTCTGAATGTGGCCAGTTCCAATTTAGTCTTCAATATAAAATATAGATGGAAAAGCCAGCAGAGACCTAGCCAATATTGTTCTTTCTCTACTTTCAAATACATGGAGATGTGAACAACAATCCTTCTACTGCTATGAATAGTAGCTGACCCTATGGCCATAACTTCCTTGCCATGATAAATTATGTCTGTTGGACTAGGATCCAAGTATACTCTTTTTACTGCACATTGCATGTTTATTTATTTATTTATTTATTTATCATTTAGACAAAACAAGGAGAATAGCACAAGATGTTGATAAAACTCATCTGCTTGTATCTATTATTATCTTGGCATTGTACTAACACAGTTCATAGATATTATCTCTCCCCAATTCTGAGTGCTCGCTAATATATTTCTTACCTGTGTTATTTTCTTTTATTTTCAGATAACTAAACTTTTTATGTGTTTTAAGTGATTCTTTTTTATTAGATATTTTCTTTTATTTACATTTCATGTGTTATACCCTTTCCTGATTTTCCCTCCAAAACCCCTTTATCACATCCTACCTCCCCCTGGTTCTATGAGAGTGTTCCCACACCCATACACCCACTCCCACTGCCCTGGCATTCCCCTACACTGGGGCATCGAGCCTTCAAAGGACCAAGGGACTCTCCTTTCATTAATGTCTGACAAGGCCATCCTCTGTTATATATGTGACTGTAGCCATGGGACCCTCCATGTGTGCTCTTTGGTTCATGGTTTAGTGCCTGGGAGCTCAGGGGGTGTCTGGTTGGTTGATATTATTGTTCCTCCTATGGGGCTGCAAACCCCTTCAGCTCCAACTTTTTATGTTTAAGTAGCCTTTCCAAAGTCAAAGAAATAACATACATGGTTTTGAACCTCATTTTTGCAAGCACAAATCATTGATCATTGTTATGCATAACACACTTACCTCACTCATAGGATAGTTCTCTTGAGACTTAACACTCAAATATGTGTTCTTTAAATTTTAAGACCAGTTCATATACTCCATGGGTAATAAGACAGAAGCCCAGGAATTAAATAGATTCCTGTGTTAACCACTGTCCACTCTTCAAAGAACCTTTTTTTACAAGGCCTGGGAGCCACACTAATCTATGGGTGTTAGATTCAAGTTTAGAGGACAGGTTTTTAATATATATTTATAGTTTTGTATAGTTGTAATACACTTCTTATAGAAGGATCCAAATGCATCTCCTCACTGGAGCTAGAGGTCATCTTTGTGACAGGTGTGCTTTGGAAACCATTTGATATGTAAACACATTATCACATGTAGTTCTCATAGCAGTTGCACAAGAATATGGGATCCCTAGTTCCAAAGAAAGAAGGCTGAAGTTCATTGCACCATGGTGCATTTAGTTTATACATCCTGAACTGAAATGGAAGTCAGATTCAGGTGTGCTTACTATACACATCTGTAAATTTCCTCACCATCCACATATTTTTAGGCCCAGTTCTTTCTATGATGCAACTGGATATAAAATCTAGAAATCTGGCAGACCAGATTGGGCACACATGGACAACAGTAGTTCTCTACTAGATAACCACTTAGTCATAGATGGCATTTTGCTAATAATTTTATGTAACAATAGTGCCTTAGGTTCACTCAAATAAGGCTGCTGTTTGTCCTCCTCCTAGTCTTAGAGGGTTCAGCAAAGGAATGTAGAAGCCCATTATTTTTCAGGCAATTGAGTGAATTTTCCTTTTGCCTCATGCTCTACTGGCCATTAAATTTGAACTTCTTTAAATAATACAGTTTGAATTGGACACTTCTTTCAAAAAATGTAACTTAGAAACAAGAGCAATCTTTGTATATATTCATATACTATTTGTATCTTTTCATTATTATAAAATGAGAAAGGTACTAATAGGTACATTAAGCCAAGTTATCTGTACACTCTCATAACACAGTGTTCTTATGCATATCCAGATATTGGGTACAAACATGAAACCCCACGTCAGAAAGCTTAGGCAGAAGGATCATGTGTTTCAAACACTAGTGTCTGAAACATATGCATCTCACAAACTCCATTCTGACTGCGGTTCTTTCCCAACATATCAGAATATGTTCTCTACTTAAATGCAAAATCATTACTTGCTACTAAGTCCCTTACATAGAAGGGCACAGTGATATTGATCTACAAATTAAGCATTTAGACTATTATCTTGACGCTTCTATTAATAATCATGTGCATTTAAATAAGAAATTAATAACTAAATTTTTTAACAGGAAAATTTCAGAGGAGACTTGGTACTGGTAGAGAACACATTGATTGCTGAAACTATATGAGTCTAATGAACAAAATATAATGAATACGTTCTTACAAGTCCAGTAGTACTTAGTACATTTTCTGAATTATGTCTGTGCTACAGGGTTTATGTGTATGTAGGATTTATGTGTGTGTAGGATTCTTTCTCTCTCTCTCTCTCATTCACTCACTCTTTGTGTGTGTGTATATGTGTGTATGTGTGTGTGTATGTATGTATGTATGTTACATGTGTTGTGTACATACTCTTTGTATGTGTGGTCTATGCTGAATCTGTTGTGTGTGCCATGTTATAAGTGTCAGTGTGGTGTGTGCTGGTATGTCATGCATTATTGCCTGACATACCAGCACACACCACACTATAAAACACAGCATTTCTGTTTGGATATTGGAGTGTGTGTGAAATGTTTGTGCCAGTATGTGTAGTACTTGTGCAGTATGCTGTGTACCTGTTCTGTGTATGTGTTCTATGTTTGTTATAGGAAATCTCCTGAGAACATAAGAAAGAATTCAGGGTAGAAAAATTTGAACACTTTGAAGACTTATATCTATATCTATATCTATATCGATATAGATCTATAGCTAGGTGCATATAAATTGTTACATTGTTTAATAATAAAATCTTGAGGAAGGTGAATTATAATTCAATTAATACTGGCAACAAAATAAAATTTTACAAGGTATTTAAAAGTTACAATATGTCTTATACAACTTTATAGCTTTAAAAGTTTTTTGAAGTTTTTTATTCAAAGCATAAGAATGATTGGCTGGCAATATTTGTTTAGATAGCTGCTTCATATCAATATTCATTATACATGTATACAAATGTATATCTGCAAGTGTGTGTGTGTGTGTGTGTGATTTTGTGTGTGTGTGTGTCTGTGTGTGTGTGTGTGTGTGTGTGTGATTATGTGTGTGCATTCCATGTTCTGTCTGTTTTTCTGCCTGTCTTACTTCCTACCTGGGAGTGATCTGTTTACTTAAAGGAAATCCTCTAGTGTTCTTTACGGAATATGAAGATAGTTACCATGTTTCTTAATGCTAGGCAGAAGATGGTCCATAAACAGGCTAAGTTTCTGAGTCCCTCTAGTTCTCTGCCAGGGATCTTGCTCTTTTATGACATTCAGTTCACATGCTCAGACTGTATCTTCTTCACCTCTCAAAAGCTTCAATGAATAGGCCATAATAATGAAATTATAATATAAGTGAAATTAACATTACTTAACAATGATGATGCCAAATGCTTTGCTAGACACTTTACACAGACCAGGCAATTCTCCAGGCACCAGAACTATGGCAGAGTTATTAAGTTTATTTTTTTAGAGGAGGAAGCATAAGTCAGTGGGGTTAACTAATTTGTCTTGAGACAAAGCTTCTAAGTCTGTCTCACTCCAGACTCCTGCTACTAATAAGACGGAATAAAAGAGCAGAATAAGGCAGCATGGAGAGGATGCATCTACTCCTGTATCGACTCAATGCCCTAGTGTGGTGGGATATCTGGGGGAACACTCAGAGGCAAAGAGCAGGGGCATGGGGGAAAGAACTCTGCAAAGGGAGACTGGGAAAAGGGGCAACATTTGGAGTCTAAATGAATAAGATTATTCCTTTTTTAAAAAAGAGTGGATGTGTTTCTTTCTCTTGTTGAGATAGAACCTCATATATCTTCAGCTGACCTCAGTACATTTGCTATGTACTGAGGATGTCCTTGTACTTCCATCTAGTTTGTACTTCCTCCTAGGATTATAACATGTAAACGTTGACACAGTTTATGAGGTGCTGGCATACTAGTAGAAAGTGAATATCATCCCCAAGACACAAAGACTGCGTAATTATTCTTTAAACTTTGTTAATATATATGGATGTTTAGAATAAGTGTATGTCTTAAGACATGTGTGCATGGGAGAGAGAAAAGTGCGCTGGATGCCCTGGAACTTCAGTTATAGAGAGATGACTATGAGCAATCATGTAGTGCTGGACCTTGAACATGGACCACCTAATAAAACAGTCAGTGCTCTTAACTGCTGAGCAGTCTTTTCAGCTCTAAAATCACAGAATTTAATTAGGTGTGACAACCTTGATCCAGTGGGTCTACACTTTAATAGTGAAAATTACTCAGCACATGTGTTTATAAGTTTTACGTATTATAAATTTTAAATGTAAAAGAATAATCATATTTCAAAAATACCTCCATTGTACTCTACCAAACATTTACCATTCATCTAAAAGAATATTTCTTCTAAACTAGTTAATACATTATTTGTAGAGAAGACAAGAATAAAAACATCTTATAGCTAAAAAATTTATAATTAATTTAACAAACATTTATTGAGTGCCAGTATTTGCCAGAAGTCATGCTATGTTCTAAAGATTCAATAATGCAATAAATCATTTTACCAACTCTCAAAGCATATGTAGAAATAAATAACTATAGTATCACCATCTTCCATTTATTACAGAAAATAAAGAACAATGTCCATAAAACAGCTTGCATAAATAGAAACAACTTCATAGGGTAAACTCAGTGTTCAAAGAATATCTGAATGTGTTCCAAAGTTTGGGCATATTTACAACGAAAATGCAAAATGAAAGTATATTTTAGCTTGACCCGGAGTCGTGCGGGAATACCAGGGCCAATAAGCAGGAGAGGGTGGGGTGGCAGGAATGGGGAGTGAGGAGGCAGCTGGGGTTCGTTTTTGTAGTTTTTGTTTGTTTCTTTGTTCTTTAGAGGGGAAACTGGGAAGGGAGGAATTTACATGTAAATAAAGAAAATATCTAATAAAAATTAAAAAATAAAAGAAAAAAAAGAAAGTGTATTTTAAAAATTCAAAGTATTGTGAGGCAGTTTATGAAACTTTACTATTGCAAAACTTGGAATCTAAAATAGATCTGTGAGGCAGAAGAAACCATGGAAGAAAATCATCACAAATCCAAGCTCAGAAGCAATACACTTGACTTCCAAACCAGCAGCATTTACTAAAGCATCTTATACTTTCCCATTTACATCCAATGGCCCAGAAAAAACACAATTGTTCTGAGTTGCCCACCCCAGCCTGTGTTCCTGAAGCAGAACAACCATATATAATCATTATAAGAAAGGCAAACTTTAATTGACCTTTCCTAGTGATTGTTTACCAATGTCCTGCTCTATGCTCTATCCAATGAAATAAACATTTGTTCAGCAATTGTATGCATTTGACATGAACTTAGGTGAAGAATTCTTTTCAGTTCCTTTTCTTTTTTTTTTTAATAAGATACATGCATTGAATAAAAGTGAAATCTGAAATCAACATCTGCAATAAGGTTACATGCATTACTATATATGGAAAGAACTTTAAACTCATTCAGTTGCAAAATTGTTAATGCTTAATTTAAATATAAAATGTTATATTCATAGTCATTAAGTAGGAATATCTACTCATAAGGAAAGAATAAATGGTGTTTAATACAATAAATATATGAAATATATATTGTTTGAAATGGCTATATTATTTTTTACCTTTATTGTGAACTGACATATTGAAGGAATATGATTATTCTAGAAGACAGAAATATAGGAAGATAAAGATTAACAAAAAATGTGATTGAATTACAAAAAAGAGTTTCTCCCAATGGAGGACAAAATTGAATCATACACTTAGGTGGTGCTAAAGGTGCCATATGAATTTTGCCACACAGCTCAGAACATGCTGCAATGTCTCAACATCCCCAGCAACATTTAAACATCATTTTGAAATCTGAGCTTCAGTTATGCATAAGTCAAATTATTTGTTGTCACTTCTTTGGACACTGTAAACTTCACAAGCAACAGAATGTTTTCTATAAGAGGACAATGTCTGCCTCATTATTAAGTCAAAAATAATGAGATGTATTTAGGTGCATGTCTATGAGACAGCAATATGTGGCTTATTATTAGGCCAAAATTAATGATGATATATATTTATGTGCAATGCAAAGCTTGAGTTAATAAATTAGACACATCTGGTATAACAGTTAGTGTGGTGTTACCTTTTAATATTATAGGAAGTCTTATAATTCAGTACTTAGCATAGAAATTAAACAATATCATTGTTAACTGTTCTGAGTATCACTGTATTTTTAAATTGTTTCAGAACATACAAGCAACAGTATAACAACTGAGCAGGGTGTACTTAAGTACTTAGAAATATATACATTATATATAATGTATATATTTGTGTATGTGTACATATACATATATATAAATTACATATATATACGCATACAAAATAATGAGTTTGAAGGAGAGCAGGGGGGTATATGGTTGGATTTGGAAAGGTGAAAGGAAAGAAACATTATGGAACTAAATTATAATTTCTAAAATAGAAATAATTACAAAATAAATGAACGAAAAATCAATAATAAAACTAAAATAGTTTTATTTTAAAATTTAAAAAAGTTAATATGAAAACTTGGATTAAACTGTTCTACACAAAATCTAGTTAATTATAATGAGCAACTCTGTCTCAACTTTGAAAATTAATATCTTTTTAGTTCTATGAATTCTATTATTGGTGCCTCAGGAAGTTCATTGGAGGTTACTCCCTTAAAATAAATAATCAAGGTCAGGCAAAACATCTAAATTGATTGAGCAAACAATTTTGCACTAATTTTCCCTGAAAGAGTAAATACTTAAACAATATAAGTAATTATAAAAATAATAATTAAACATAGCTATTAGAATTTGTACTAAGGAAATACATCATAGAAAAGCATTATTCCAAAAAGAAGACTACTAAATCTTAATAAGAACAGCCCTTGAAGTTGCACTTGGGCCACCATTCGCTCCTCCTGCAGGTGAGGGTTGGGGTGAGCGAGGATGTAGGGATGATGGCTGACGGTTAGCTCTTTGAGGTCAAGCAGTTTTGCAAAATGCCTGGATGGTTGTTTTCTTGGTGTTTACATCAAAACAGCCTCTGTGGTCCTACTCCTCTTAAGTGATACCTTCATCCCACACACACCTAAGGAAAGCAGGCAGGGCTTGGGGGTTGTCACAGTAAAAATGCTCACATTGGAAGACAAAGATTCACTTCCTAAAGCAGCAAGTCTGATATCATTTATCACACACACTGAATATAGGGAAGATTGATGTCTAGCAATTCACTAAAGAAATGCAAATGACAAATAATACCCTGTCATTTTCACAATGGAGAAGAGGAAAAGATGTCAAATAAAAACTTGTAGTCACTAAAATATCTCCGCAAAGTGGAGTATAATATTACATTCATGATTACTAAATTTTATTTAATTATTTATTTCAGATATCATTTTATTATATGTTAATTTCACATCAAAATAAAAATAAGAAACATAGGACAAAATATACTACCAGATATACAAAAATTCATAATATGTTACCAGAAAATTCAAATTACAAGGAGTAATAGATGACTACTGATTGTCTGAGTGTAGATGAAAACACATTAAGCAACAGTATTATAACAATAGTATAATCATGCCATTTAAACCAGATAATGTAACCATATAATGGTCTTATTTCCCATTAACTGACTTTAGAAAGAACTAGATGCCATGATGCATGTCTAATGAAATTTTTAGTTTATCATCTAAAATTTAATTCACTTAAAAATAATAATTCAAAAGAATAGATGGAATGAAGGTTATTAGAGTCAAGAAATGGCACAATATATGAAATCAAAATATAGGACTACAACTGACAGAATTATTAGAATGATTATTTAAAAACAACAGTTGGAGATACAAGTAACTCATTTTCAATAACTGATAGAAAATTAGGTGCAAAAACATTCAAAGAGGTAGAAACTTAAAAGAAAAGAAAAGGAGAGAAAAGAAAAAGAAGGAAAAAAGAAAAGAAAGCAAATAGCCAATCGACCTGAAGAAGAAGTAGACACCTGTGGAACACTCCATTGATGGACAGCAAGAAGTACATTGATTTTATCTGGCAAAGACAGATCTTAAAGATTCAAATAATGGCTATAAGTAAAATAAGCACCACTACATCAAAAGCATTAAAATATGCTAAGTCTATTCTACAGTTATGATTTATTAAAATAGAAATCAGTATCAGGAAAAAATATGTGGAAAAAATGAAATTTTATATTGAAAACCTTTAGTCACTAAAATCAGAGAAATTTACAAAAGGTATTGAACAGTTTTATCTGAATAAAATGAAAATAAAAGATAACAAAATTTATTAAATGTTAATAAAACAAACTCTTAGTGGAAATGTGTACACATTACTGGAAAAAATAGTTGTTTTAAATGTATCCTTTGCCTGTAAACAATTAAACTCAAGGAAAATAACCTGAAGTCATTTATTGGCAGGAAATACATTTCAGATGGGAAAAAAGTGATGAAGTCAAGATAACAGTGGAGAAAATATATATGAAAAAGTTTGATTCTCATCCTAGGTTTGGAGTTAAAGAGCTTGCCACAAAAGCCCAACTCTAGAGCTCTCACATCCAGAACCTAGTTAAAATAAAAAGCTAATTCTCACCCTTTCTACATCATTTCACACCTGCACCCATGAGCTCTCACATCCAGAACCTAGTTAAATAAAAAGCTAATTTTCTCACCCTTTCTACATCATTTCACACCTGCACCCATGACATCTCAACTGTAGTATGGCCTAACAAGTAATGAAAAATGACACCAATTAACATGCCACGTTAAGAGGTGGAAATTTCACAGGACCCCACCCAGATTAAAAGCTATAGAAAGTTAATGTCTGGCTTCTGAGAGGGAGAATCAACGTTTTTCAGGGACAAACTCCCCAGAAATTAATCTAATACAGTGAAATCAACTCTAAATTTATACATATATTTGCATTAGTGAGAGCAAAATCAAAGGGACGCAGGTAATTTTATTTACATATAGTATAATATATATATTATACATATTTTACATATGTATATTTACATATATATTTATATATATATAAATTTCATATATATATGAAACTTTAAGAATTTAAATATAAAAGGCAATGAACAGAAGGGATTTGGGGTGAAGTGGGAGAAGATTTATGGAAAGAGGGAGGGATTGGTCAAGTCATGGAAATGTAAAGAAATAAAAAATTATATGAATGCAATAAACATTTATTTTTAAAACTTTGATCAATGTGCTAGTGTACATTTATAATTCCAGAATTCTCTACATAAAATCATAAAGTGGGAGCCAGTGACAGAAAAGTTACCCAGAAATATGCAGACCAGTTAAAAGAATCACAAACAAGAGAAGCTCTCCAGTATATATACTGAAAGACTGAAGCCACTGCTGGGGCCTTGTCCTTTGATATAAGATAGTACTCACAGCATCTCTCTCTCTCTCTCTCTCTCTCTCTCTCTCTCTCTCTCTCTCTCTCTCTCTCTCTCTCTCTCTCTCTCTCTCTGTGTGTGTGTGTGTGTGTGTGTCTGTATGTGTGTATCAGACAATCTCCTCTCTCAATCTCTGTCTCTCTTTCACTCTCTCCTTCTTTCAATCACTCTGTCAATCTCTCTTTTTCTTTGTCTCACTCACTTACACACACACATACAAAAACATACATACATACATACATACTACCCCATAAGCACCTAAGCATCATACACATACCTACACATACCATATATACAGAGTAATAAAAAATAAGAAAAGTCTAAAATAACTTATGCATACAATTTCAGAATAATCAATTACAATAGAATAATATTAACAAACATTATTACTAGTATAAGAAATATGATTACTGGATTTTTTTTAAATCTGCAAGGCAAACATCACAACTTTATCAAAAGAAAATATAAAATTATGTACACACAAAAAATAATTCTGAGGCCCAGATGGCTCTACTAAAAATATTGTATAAAAATTAAAACTACAGTTAATAACAACTCTTCAGAAACTTTTTAAAATTTATGAGAAAATGTTTCTCATCCATTTTATGGGACCAGTACACCTGAAATCAAAACTAGATAAATGCATTATAGTAAAACCATAGAACCATATCCCTTATCATTATATGAACACAAAATGAAAATAAACTACTAGAAATCAAATCTAATAGCTTATAGAAGAAATTATATACCATGACCAATTGAAAGGAAGGGTATTTTTACATCTCAAAACAATTAGCATTCTCAATTAAACTGGACCTCGAGATCTCCTAGATACTGGAACACAAATCAGGCAGCAGACAACTGATAATGAGGCCCCTAACATATACACAGCACTCCTGGGATCTGGGATTAGTCAACAAAGATGAAGATGCACTTTACCCTCAAGAGACTGGAGGCCCCAGGGAGTTTAGAGGTCTGATGGGGTGGGGGTGGGATAGGGGCATCCTCACCTAGAAAAGGGGCAGAGAGTAGGTATGGGATGTGGACCACTCAGAAATCCCAGGAGACAGCCACCAACCAGAGTATACATGGATGGGTCCATAGCCTCTGCTACATATGTAGCATTAGACTGCCTTGTCTGGCCTCAGTGGGAGAGGAGGCGTCTAATCCTATAAAAACTTGATGCTCCAGGGAAGGGAGTTGCTGGCAGGGTTGAGGTGTGTATGAGTGTGTGGGTGGGGAATCATGTCCTTAGTAGTGGGGGGAGGGATGGTGTGAAGAACTCTGGGAGGGAAGACCTGGAAGGAGGTAACATTTGAAATGTAAATAAGTATAATAATTAAAGTAACAAAAACAAGGTGATGGGTATATATGTTTATTTTTCCTGAAGAGAAGAATAAAGGATTTGGATAAATTCAATAACAATTTATGATAAAACATGCAAGTAATGGGGAAAAGAAGAGAATTTTGAGCATTATTTTGCATGCGAAAAACAGTTATGAAAACACCCATTGAGAGAGTACATAGGTTAAAAGACTGCTTTCCCTTTAATTTTGTGGGAAACAAATTTAAAGGGCATGTTTCTTGTTTACAACTATTGAATATTTTAAGAGGTAGTTTAGAAAAGACAATTAAGTTAGAAAAATTCAAAGTTAAGGGAATCCAGGTCAGAAGCAAAGATAGTACATTATATGTAGTTGAAGACATTCTTTTTTTTTTATTAGATATTTTCATTATTTACATGTAAATTTCTCCTTTTTCAGTTTCCCCTCCAAAAAAACAAAGAAACAAACAAAAGCAACAAAAACAAACCCCTGTTGCCTCCCCCCTCCCCATGCCATCCTCCCTAGTTATTGGCCCAGGCATTCCCCTACACTGGGACACAGAACCTTCACAGGGCCGAGGTCCTCTCCTCCTATTGATCGAATTAGCAATCCTCTACTATACACATGCTGCCAGAACAATCAGACCCATCCATGTGCAGTCCTTGGTTGGTGGTTGAGACCCTGGGAGCTATGAGGGTACTAGTTAGTTCATATTGTTGTTCGTCCTAAGGGGCTGCAAACCCCTCAGCTCCATAGGTCTTTTCTCTAACTCCTTCATTGAGGACCCTGTACTCAGTTCAATTGATGGCTGTGAGCCGCTACATCTGTATTAGTCAGGTACTGTCAAAGCCTCTCAGGAGATAGCTATATTTAGGCTGGCTTGCCCTTCCTTCAGGTTCTGCTCCATAGTTAAGCTCTGGAACTCCTTCTGTGGGTATTTGGTTCCCCCTTTTAAGAAGGAATGCAATGTCCACCATTTGGTCTTCCTTCTTCCTGAGTTCCTTGTGGAATGTGGGTTGTTCTTCCTGTATTCCAAACTTCTGGGCTAATAAACACTTATCAGAGAGTGCATACCATGTTTGTTCTTTTGTGATTAGGTTACCTCACTCAGGATGATATTCTCCAGATCCATTCATTTCCCTAAGAATTTCATAAATTTTTTTAATAGCTGAGTAGAACTCCATTGTGTAGATGTACCACAATTTCTGATTCTACTCCTCTGTTGAGGGACATCTGGGTTGTTTCCAGGTTCTGGTATTATAAATAAGGCTGCTATGAACA
>NW_022196904.1:83406917-83407460 GCF_008632895.1 Mastomys coucha
GATCTGTCCATTGCAGAAAGTGGGGTATTGAAATCTCCCACTACTATTGTGTGCTGTGTAATGTGTGCGTTGAGCTTTAGTTAAGTTTCTTTTATGAATGTAGATGCCCTTGCATTTGGAGCATAGAGGTTCAGAATTGAGAGTTCATCTTGGTAGATCATACCTTTGATGAATATGAAGTGTCCCTCCTTATCTTTTTTGATCACTTTAGGGTGAAAGTCAATTTTATTCAATATTAGAATGGGTACTCCAGCTTTTTTCTAGGGGCCATTGGCTTGGAGAATTATTTTCCAACCTTTTATTCTGAGGTAGTGTCTGTCTTTGTCACTGAGGTGGATTTCCTGTATGCAGGAAAATGTTGGGTCCTGTTTATGTACCCAATCTGATAGTTTATGTCTTTCTTATTGGAGAGTTGAGTCCATTGATATTAATAGATATTAAGGAAAAGTAATTGTTGCTTCCTGTTTTTTTTGTGGTTAAAGCTGGCATTCCGTTCATGTGTCTATCTTCTTTTAGTTTTGTTGGAAGATTACATTTTTGCTT
>NW_022196904.1:83408562-83430405 GCF_008632895.1 Mastomys coucha
GGAGTACTAGGTTCTGATGAAGTCAAGTAGTCTTGGTTTCTGTTGGTAGGATTCTTGCATTTGCCTTTGCCATTTCTTGATTTTTGGTGTTAGATGTTCTTAGTGTCTCTGACTAGAGCTTGTCCTGTCCCTGTCACCCTGCAAGCCCCCTGAGACTCGGAGCCTGTGCCTCCCTACTGGCTGCTCTGGTCTTAGAAACTCACAGGAGAGAAAATGGAGGCTCTCACCGGAGTCTCTGGGTTAAGGCACTCCCTGGAGTTAGGCCCTCCACTTGCAGGAAAGGGGCAGAGAAGGTCGCTGATCCACCTCTGTCACTAGGAAGCTGAGAGGATCCTGTCCCTGTCGCCCTGCAACTCCCCTGCAACTCGTCGAAGACATTCTTTTAATAAAGAAAACTTCACTGATGCCCAAATGATTTAAAGTAACAGCATTCAAGAGTATATGACTAAAACACAGATAACAGTCAAATTTCTATAGGTTAGAAATAGACACTGAATATTAAATTAGAAACCTAGATTTTCAAAGCACCAAATGAATTTAAGTATAAGTTAAAAAAATAAATAATTGCAATACTCACTGAGAGTATAAATATGGAGAACAAAGTTAAAGAAGACTGAAATAAATGGAAATAAGTCTGATGTGAGTGAATTAGGAGTATTTTCTTTCAGAATTCAATACCCCAATTGACTTATAGATTCAAGAAAATATTCGAATCATTTCTAGGTGTTTTATTCTATATTTTTGTCTTGGAAACAATTCAAGTAGTTATCATAAATTTTACATAGTAGTAAAAGGGAAGAATAATAGCTAAGGCAATCTTGTATGTGTTTTATAATTACTATGATGAAAAATTGCATAGGAACAGCTATAGTAAAGAATGATTTACTTTGCTCATGATTTTAGAGATTTCAGACTATCATAGCAAGAAATTTTCTTGCAGACAGTGAACAGAGCAGGACAGTAACAGAAAGGAACAGGAATAGTTATTGTCCCTATGAACAATTTCCTATGGGAAATACTTCTTCCAATCAGGCACAAGGTACACAGTCCTAGTGATGACCCACTCACCTATCCATATTTTTAATCCATCAGTGGAGGAGCACATTACTTCACAAAGAGCTCTCCTGATGTGTCTCTGGAAAGTTCGTGATCTTTGTCCATGACACAACTAGCTCAGATCATAGAATTACAATTTTCATATCCCAGAAACACATAAAATTTTATTATACTCCATAAATGATATTGGATTATATCATTAAATTTTAGGGTATACATACAGTCTCTCTCTCTCTCTCCTTCTCACCCACATACATACATACACACACACACACACACACACACACACACACACATGCACGCACACACACACCTGAGTTTATCTTGTCAAAACTAAAAATTGAATTTAAGTAACTAAAAAGTCTCTCATTTCCCAGCTCTTCTCTACAATATTGCCTCCTTTGAAGGAAAATTATCATTCCAAACTAACTAATCTCTTTGAAACAATTTAAAATGCTATTTAAATAATTTATACCTCTTTCCTTTCTGTTGATATTCTCAAGGAAATGTAAGATTCTGTATATGAAAAAAAGATTATTTCATTATGCAAAGGGAATTGAAGTTGTGGCTATTGGCAATAAAATTATACAGTACAGAAAATCTTTATTGACTTGTTCCCAAAGGTTAGTTTGGAGATTTTTTTTCCAGATGACTTAGAGACTTTTAGTGTCAGAACAATTATACACCTGTCATTAGCAATAATTCTGTTTATTCTTATTGATCTCCAGTGAATTTTAAGTAATTTTTGGATTTCTTTGCCTATACTGTAAAGTGTTAAAGATATACTATCAGAGTAAAGGCAGGAAGAGTATAAATGCATCTCATTTGGTGCAGTGCTTTCAGTCTCTGCATGAAGTCTGGATGTAAATTCTCAGTACTGAAATATAAAACAAGCAATACACTATGTTGCAGGAGATCTTTGGGGTGATCAGCTCTTGATAGGATCTTATCTATCACTTTGTCCCTTCTCACCATCAAGTCATTTCTTTACAATTTCTGAATAAGTAATCAGTTGACTAAAACCTTTCATAAATAGCCTCGATAATATATCATGAGGTAACACTAAGCAAGTAAAAAAACTCCTTATGTGATAAAAATAAGCTATAAGTCATTGAAGAAAAATGTTAAAGAAGATTTCAGAAGATGGAATGATCTCCATGCTAGATTGCTATATTAATATAGTAAAAAATCCCATCCAACCAAAAGGAAATTTATAGAGCCAAAATTCCAAAAAAGAAAAAATTCTAAAACATCCCTCAAAGATTTTTTTCAACAAACATTTTTATTGATTATTTGGGAATTTCACATAATACACTCTGACCACATTCCCCTGCCAGCCTTTCCTGGTCTATTCCTCCCTTGTTCAAACCTCCTGTAAAGAAAAGAAGAAGGAGGAGGAAGAGGAGGTGGCAGAGGACAAAGAAGAAGAGGAAGGGGAGAAGAAGAGGAGGAGGAAGAAAAAGAGGAGAAGAACAAGAAGAAAAAGAACAATAAGATACACAAGAACAAAAACTAGAAGAACAAGAAGAAAACAAATCTAATATGTACTGACCATATACTCACTGGAACATAGTCAAACTCCCAGTGGCCAACTCCTTAAAAAAATTGAGTCTGTCCCCTCCAATATCCCTGATAGAAACCATAAATTGTGAAGAGCTACACTTCAGAATCCCTATCACAATTTTGAAGATTTCTATTCAATGGCTTACTATCTAGACTGTTTTTTGGAGAGGAGGGAGCATTTTCACAGAAGCCTTTTATGTTTCTCTTCTCAATTGTGAGTCTGAAGTCATTGATACCACTACAAAAGAAGCTTGCTTGACCTATACAGTCAGGGCATCCAAGATCATTGTTTCAAGTGGCAATACAGACCATAGACATCAACACAGCCCTTGGTGGCAGCATGTATCACAGACACCATCATGACCCTCAGTGGCAGCACAGGCCATGGCCATTACTATGGACTTAGGCTGTAACCTGGTCTTTAGGCGTCAACATGATTTCAAGTAGCATTACAGAACAGGAACGGTCTGTTCTGGTCTTTGTATGATCTCTCAGTGGTCTTTGGTTGTAACATAGATGATGGACACAACATGGCCTCCTGTGAGAACACAGATAGCAGATATCCATAGGCCCTCCCATGCAGTAAGGACCATGGATACCATCATAGACCTCAGCAGCAATACTGCACACATTTTAATATCCAGAAAAGAAATAACCCAATTAAAATGGGGATACAGATCTAAACAGAGAATTCTCAAAGTAGAGACATCAAATGGCTGAGAAATACATAAAGACATGTACAAAATCCTTAGTAATCAGTGAAACACAAATCAAAACTATTGGAGATTATGTCTTATACCTGTGTGTGTGTTTGGGGTTTTAATGCTGTGAAGTGATACCAGAACCATGAAAATCTGTGTAAAGAAACACTTGTATTTGGGACTTATACCCTGACCCACGGGGCATTCAGTAGGGACCTAGGGCAGAGGAGAAAGACTAAGGTGGGACAAGAGACACAAAGAATGAAAGCAAGACAGGTTTCTCATCAAGATCTGAAAACTTTACTTCAGGAATGGCCATATAAGCATAAACAAGAGGAGGTTTCAAGGAGGTGGCAGGGGGAGGGAAAGAGCCTCGGGGGCTTTCGGAAGGTCAGGCAGCAATCTTCAGTCTCTGGAACCAGCTATCACCGTGTCCTCCACACCCACACATTCTTACTGTTAGACTGCACAAGTTCGCTCAGGGACGTATGTGTAAGCTATTAAATTTCCACAAGGCCAGAGTTAAGGCCATGGCTCCTGGCAGACTTACTTACACGTGTAGAGGTTTATTCCATTATCATCATAGCAGGAGGCACGGGGGCAAACAGACAGACATGGTTCTAGAGCAGTAACTGGGTGTTCTACATCTGCAACAGCAAACAGCAGGAAGAGAAGGTGACAGTGGGCCTGATTTGAGCTTCTGAAACCTGAAAGCCCAACTTAAGCTATGTGCTTCTTCCAAAAAGGCCACATCTACTACAACAAGGCCATATCTACTCCCACAGGTCACACCTCCTAAAAGTGCCACTCTTGATGGGCCTAATGGGAACCGTTTTCATTTAAATCACCACAACCTGTTAGAATAGTTAAAAACAATTAAACAAGAGACAGTGTATACTGGCGAGGATTTGGAGCAAGGGCAACACTCATTTATTGATGGTGGGAATGCAAACTTGTCTGATCATTTTGGAAATCAATGTCATGGTTCTTCAGGATTATGGGAATGGACCTACTTCAAAAAGCAGCTATACTACTCTTGGTCATCTATCTAAAATTGTTTCATATTCACTTTTATATGGATATTAGTTGTTAAGTCAATGCTAACCAAACTATAACCCATAGAACCACAGAAGTTGAGTATAGAATTAGGAACTGGAGTACAAAGAGATATTGTTAGGAAAGAAAAATAGAATAGATATTTATGGATGGATGGTGGGCTGGAATGGAAGGTTTAAGTGAGTAGGGGAGAGAAAAAGAAGGATGAGAGGGGAAGTACGGGGAGAAACAGCTAAAATTAAGGGCCATTTTAAGGATGGCATGGAAACCTAATACATGATTTATGGAACTTCCTAATATACCTATATATGAATGTGATGTAGCAGAAATCACCAAATAATTGGACAGACAGAGCCTCAAGTGGCTATAACTTGTCACTAAATGAAGATTCCAGTATGGGGATTGGTTACATCTAAGTGAGTTGTTGACCAAAGGAATCCCGTGGCAATCCCTAAACAATACAGGTTGTTGCCAGGACTATAAGTTACTTTCTATACACTGACAACAAGGCCCCATTGCTGAAAACAATGGCTACACAACTCATTGGATGTGGAAAATTTACACTGGTTTCTACATAGAATCTTCATCCCTACTTTATGGTATCTTTGGTACAGGAAGATACTCTGCATGCTACCAAATGAGGACCCCTAGATAGCCACAAACCCTTGAATCAACAATGGTTTCCTACCTATAAAATATGATAGGGAAATTGGGCACAAAGTTTGTATAGCTACCAACCAGCAACTGATTTAAAGTAAGGATGATTCTACAAGATATACCTGATGCTGCTGGGGTGACAAAAAATCTTAGATTAGAGACTCCAGGTATCTAGGGTAAAACCAAACACTACAATTCTAAAATAATAAATAAACTAATTAAGCCATGCAGATTCCTCTGATGTTCAGTGGCTACTGTTTTATTTCAAGTGTATATCACAGTACATTCCCTATGAGATTGCAAACAATCTTTTGCTCAAGACAAACTTAAAACATTTCCCTTATGCATATATATTATGTATTCATTAATTATTTGAGAATTTCATATAATGTATTTTGATCATATTCATCCATATTTCCTCCAAGATCCACACTACTTCCACACACTCAACTTTGTGTACTTTTAAAATTTTAATCCACAGAATGTAATCTGTGTTGCTAACATCCTCCTGGGTATAGAGGCAATCACTGGGCCATGATCACTCCACCAGGAGCCACACTCAGCTATTAAAAACAATGAATTCATGAAACTCTTAGGCAAATGGATGGAACTAGGAAATATCATCCTGAGGAAGGCAACCCAATCACAAAAGAACACACATGGTATGCACTCACTGATAAGTGGATATTAGCTAAAAGCTCAGAATACAATTCACAGACCACATGAAGCTCAAGAAGGAAGTCCAAAGTGCTGGTACTGTGTTCCTTTTCAGAAGGATGAAGAAAATACTCATTGTAGCAAATACAGAGACAAAGTGTGGAGCAGAGACTGAAGGAAAGGCCACCCAAAAACAGCCGCTCCTGGAGATCCATCTCATATACAGTCACCGAACCCAGACACTAATAGTGGATGCCAAAAAGTGCTTGTTGAAAGGAGCCTGATAAAGCTTTCTCCTAAGAGGGTCTGCCAGAGCCTGACAAATACAGGAGGCAGATGCCCACAGCCAACCATTGGACTGAGCAAGGGGTCCCCAATGGGGTCTCTAATAGAGAAGTTAGAGAAAGGATTAAAGGAGCTGAAAGGGTTTACAACACCATAGGAAGAATAATAATATCAACCAACAAGACCCCCCAGAGCTCCCAGGAATGAAACTACCAATCCCTAAGGAATACACACAGATTGACCCATGGCTCCACCTGCATATGTAGCAGAGGCTGGCCTTGCCAAGCATCAATGGGAAGAGAGTCCCTTGGTTCTGTGAAGGTTCAATGTCCCAGTGTAGGGGAATTCTAAGGCAGGGAGATGGGAGTGGGTGGGTGGGTGCAGGAACACCCTAATAGAAACAGTAGAGGGGAGATGGGATGAGATTTTGTGGTGTAACAGGGAAAGGGGATAATATCTGAAATGTAGGTAAAGGAAATACCCAAAAAAATAAAAAATAAATTTAAAAAATCACACTTGTATTGAAATAAATTAATTCTCCAAATGACGTATGAACAATTTTTTTTTTTGTGATACGACTTTTTCACTGTGACCACATTTATTTTATGTGTTTTTCCATACATACATGTGCCAGATACCTGAAGCTAGAATTATAATTAATGGCAAACTATGCTACATGAGTGCTGGAAAGTGATCCCTTTTTCTTCCCAAAAGCAGTATATGCTCTGAGCAGCTCAGCTGTGCATTGTTCCACTGATAAAGTTCTCTGTCTCTGTCTCTGTCTCTGTCTCTCTCTCTCTTTGTGTGTGTGTGTGTGTGTGTATGTGTGTTGTGTGCATGTGTGTGTTTTCGAGGAGAAAGACCAATCACAAACTAATCTAACAAAATTCAAAATTCAGTATTATTCATGATAAAATTAATATAAGATTCTTGTTCTTGTTTTTGTCTTTCAATCTGTGTAGTGGATTGCATTTTGGAAAATATAATCATCTAAAGTTACATAACACAAATCTAAAAAGAGGAATATTGCATATTTTCACATATATATCTACAAACTTTTAAAGCTTTGATATGTTGGCTAAAATTCAAATATTCAGAGAGGTTTGATACCTAGGGAGGTATAAGGGAGGATGAGAGAATTACCCAATGACAAGGAAAGGGACATAACTATGGAATTATTATAGAAAAATAAGAGGAAACTAGAATTGGAAAACTGATTTATGAGGATACAATACAAGAACAAGAGAGGAATGTGAACGGAGAGATAAAACACAAGGCAACCTGAGGAGCTGGTTGGAAACCTCCTACTGTGGAGTCCTCCTCAAACACATAAGAAAGGCATCTAAATGGAGTCACCAAATAATAGGGGATAGGGTGCTCTAACAAGACAAGCCTCCAAGTGAAAACTCCAGTGCCAGGAATGGGTTACATTTTGTTGAGTCATTAGCCATGGAACCCCCAAAGCAACACAGGGTTGCTCTCAGTAACCACCTGATGGAAAGACTCTCTGTAAGAGCCAACACTTCCTAATATCATCAATCACAGAGAAATAAATCTGGTACCTAACTTCAAGATTCACTCCTGCTGACAAGCATGCATGTTTCTAGAAGGTATTCTGCTAATTACTAGAGTAGCAAGACAATTTTCAATAACATACAGCTTTAAACCTTGAGACCTGCAATAGAGACTTGCCTAAGAGACATTGTGTTACAATAGCGCCACAACAGTTATGGATAAAACTAACCCCCTTTTTTTTTTAATGGCTTTATGGCCCACTTCATGAGATGAAACATAACTAACAATCCTAAAGTGTCCAAGAACTTGAGAGTAAACAGTCCATGGTCCTAAGGAAAAACCTAACATTGTTATGCTGCCAAAAAGAATATAGCAGTAAAATGACTCCTAATGATATATTGCTAGATCCATCTACCCTTTTCAAAGAAATCTGTCCTTATAATATTTGTGTATCAAGAGAAACAAGTAGACAATTTCCAGAAAGTGAGATTTTTGTTTCCAGAAAGTAATTTTGTTTGTTTGTTTGTTTGTTTGTTTTTCAGGACAGGTTTTTCTCTATATAGCTCTGGCTGTCCTGGAACTCTTTCTGTAGACCAGGCTGGCCTTGAACTCAGAAATCCACCTGCCTCTGCCTCCCAAGTGCTGGGATTAAAGGCGTGTGCCACGACTGCCCAGCTTGAGAGTGAGATAATTTAAATCACTCATTCCTAAATTGGATGTTTTCATCAAATCCTTCTTCAGGGATCTATGTAGAAGAGAGAACAGAAATATTATAAGAGCCCAAATGATGGATGACTCCAAGGAAAAAGTGTCTTCTATACACAACAAGACTGATGGATATATGAACTCCATTCATTGTGGTAGCACACACACCATCTATATGGGTTCAAAGAAAAAAGAGTCCCAGCACTGTGAAGGTGAAGTGGACAAGGACCCCATCACTAACAAGGAAGCTACTTCCAATTGATAACTGCTGGCAAGGGGAGAATCAGTTTCCTCTAATGAAATGTCACTGTTTATGTCAATCAAATTCCTGGGCACCATGCCTGGGAGTAGATGGTCAAAACAAAACCAAGTTAATGGTATTTTATTTATTTGTCTGTCTGTCTGTCTGTCTGTCTGTTTATATTCCTAAAGCTATTCCCAGTCTCTCTCCTGCCCTCACAGAGTATGTTCCCCATACTGCTTCCCCTTCTGTGAGAGGTTGGGCGGATTGAGAGGATGGGACACCCTGGGTATACTCTACCCTGGCACATCAAGTCTCTGCCAGATTAGGTACATCCTCTCCCACTTAGGCCAGACAAGGCAGCCATGGAGATTGAGCTACACGTCTGCTACATGTGTGCCAGGGGCCTGGCTTCAGCCAATGTATATTTTGTGGAATTTCTGCTTTTTGTTTTTATTTTGTTTTTTTTGTTTTATTTTGTTTTGGTTTGGTTTTTTGTCTTAATGATCTCTTGACTATTGCCTTTGTGTCTTTCTGCTTTTTTTTCATTAGGTATCTTCTTTATTTACATTTCGAATGATAAACCCTTACCTGGTTTCCCCTATTTTTTTTTGTTAGTAAACAAAGAAAAAAAAACCTGTTCCCTCCCCTCCATCCCCAACCCTTGCTCACCAACCCACCCTCTCCTGCTTTCTGGCCCTGGCATTCTCCTACTCTTGGGCATAGAACCTCACAGGACCAAGGGCCTCTCCTCCCATTGATGACCAACTAGGCCATCCTCTGCTACATATGCTGCTGGAGCCATGAGTCCCACCATGTGTGCTCCTTGGTTGGTGGGTTAGTCCCTGGGAATTCTGAGGCTACTAGTTAGTTCATATTGTTTTTCCTCCTACGGGACTGAAAATCCTTCAGCTCCTTGGGTCCTTTCTCTAGCTCCTCCATTGGGGACCCTGTGCTCAGTCCAATGGATGGCTGTGAGCCTCTACTTCTGTATTAGTCGGGCACTGGCAGAGCCTCTCAGGAGACAGCTATATCTTTCTGCTTTTTGTTTTATAATTCTTTGAGGAAATAGAAAGAGGAAGTCAGGAGGATATAGGAGGAGTTGTGAGAGGATAAAAAAAATCAGAATATATTTTATGAAAATTAATAAAAATAGATAATTCATTTAAATAAATACATTAGTAAACAAAATGATGCACATTGATATAAAAATCAATACAAAATTTAATGTATAACTGCATAAACCATGATTAACTCAGCAAAAATTGGTGGATTTTTTTTCTTCAAACTTATCTGTTACTGTATTGGATTACTATGTTAATAACCTTGAAAAAACTAGATAATTTAGGAGCCTTGAAGATACCATAACCCACAGGTGTATTTCTTAAATTATTAACTTTTGTGAATATTGTGATTAAAAATTCCTAGAGAGACCAATAATTCCTAATTTTGCTAACTTTGACAAAATTTGTAATTTGACATAATTCAACAGTTTCATCCTCACTCTTCATAACACTAGCCTTAATTACAAAATTTCTCTTCTTGTTTTCTTCAATTAGATTAAATACCCTTAATATTTTATTTTTAACTAGTTTTTTTCTAACATACAAATACAACCTTCTAAAATATTTCAATCTAATATAAATCACAAACATGAGGAATCTTAAATTTCACAATATTATATAAGCTTCATTAAATTTTCATTAAAACAATATTATATTTAATAATTTGGATTTGGAAAAGTGAATATTTCTCCCATAGGCCAAATTGTCTTAAGTTATAGACTTTTAAATTGTAAAACACCCCTTGATTCCTCTTTAGTCTTGGTCAGGTGAAGATTCCATTAGAGTAGAAAGTGTAGATCCAACTCTGCTTGAGTCCCAGGCAAAGCCTTAGCTACCCTGGGACCTCTTTAAATTCTCATTAAATGGGGCTTGTTTGATAGTAAATATTTGCCTCCAGAGCCTAGTTTGTACAAAAAGATTTTTCACCTATTCAATGTGCCAGTGTTCTGCCTAGCTGTTGTATGTTTTTGGCTAGTACAACTAAACCTTATTCTTCCTATTCTTTTAAGAGTGTCAGAATCAGAAGAATGTTCTTGGTTCTCCTTATCTAAGAGAAGACATCAATGTTTTGTGCAGTGAAATTCTGTGTTTACACTTGTCTCTACTATACATGATTATGTGTATTACATTCCAGTTAGCACTTTTTAGTATTTGTATTTGTTTTTGAGTTCTGAAAATGAGCCCAGTTTCAAAAAAAAAAAAAAAAAAAAAAAAAAAAAAAAAAAAAAAAAAAAAAAAAAAAAAACAACAACAAAAAAAAACAACATTTGAACTTGTGATTTAGAATCCCAGAAAAAAATATAATCTTCAGACTTGGAAAACATGAAACCATCTTAAGTGCTAGAATTACCATTCATATTAATTTGACACAATCCTGAATGTATGAGAAGCACAGATTTTAGTCATGTGAACAGATGACTAGGATGCATACATATTGTCACATTTAATTATACCTATAATAGTATAATCAAATATACCCATCACTTTGCATGTAATATTTTCCAAGATTAATACAAATTGACTGCATTTAGTTTGTTTTCTTTTTTTTTACCCTCTATTTAACTCAAGAAAGCAAAAAGAGCATATTTGCAATATATTTTTAAGGAATGAATGATAGACAAGCTTTAGTAACTAGCGACTCTTCTGGTACACAGAACTACCTACCCTCACCCATTAATCCTAAAGCGATTCTCTACTCTTTTATCATCATTATGTAATGAGACTAGCCAGTGTTACCAGAGCAACAATAAAAAATGAAAGTTCACCAAGTCCCTCGTCTGAAAAGCAAACCTCCACAAGACTCCCTATTAATCAACTCTTGAGAGTAACATCTAAGTGGACTGATGAAAAGAGGCAGCAGTTGATTGATTCCCTGAAGTGACTCTGTTTTCATAACCCCTTGATACTGGTTTGACACATGCTCCTGTCATCATGAAGCCCCCCATTGTGTGAACTAATTGAAACCTCACAAAATGGTGTCACTTGAATAGCATTACTCTTGCCTGATTGCAAGCAACTGTAATTCCCAATGTCAAGATCGCATTTCACTTCACAGTTATATAGCTCACAACATGAAAAGGATTAATTTCTGGTTGATTACTCTCTGCTGCTATAACATGAAATGCCCTTCATAGCAAGTGGCTCTTTGCATGTTTGCTAATCTGCCACATTGGCCATTGTTTCCGAGATCTTCTGAAAAATGTTAATGGGTATTTAATAGAAAGTGTTTTATAAAATATAAGTGAGTGGTATAATTTTTCTTAAAGTTGTGTTTGTGAGATTATATGTATTTATGAGTTTTAATGAAATTAATTCAAATAATTTTTGTAGTTTTATCAATACAATGTTTAGTGGACAGAACATTCTGAGAAATCTTTCAAGAAATACATGCATTTAACTAAATAATTTAATAATTTCCTAGTGTAAGCAAAAGATTATTGAATGACAAATTTCTTCACATGGTTTAGGAATACCTGCAATAGGTGGCCATGGTGTGTAAAGCTAATGTAATCTCTAAACCTTCACCTAAAATCTGGAAGAATAAAATACATAATGGTATGTAATTTTATCTAATTGTGGTTTTGGATGAACTTACAAGATTGTGTCACACATTATGACATAAAGCATTGTTTTAAAGGTTAATAATGTTTATAATAATGGAAAATTGTACAGGACAAAATAAATAAATATATGGTTCCTAGCAGGCTTGGTCATGCATATAAACACTTGACAGATGAAATCACCAACTACACAAGAACTGGGCTGAGAATGTTGGCTTCAGTAGACCTTAAGGTAGATGATTCCAATGTTCCAATGAGTTTCCTTACACTAGCAAGTTGTATCTAAAAAAGCCAACAATAAGCAAGCTGACTCTAAGAATAACTAATAACTAGATTTCAGCAAGAATGTGATCAATTTCACTGTTCTGTTTTATTCAATCGTTGTCTCCATAGATAAGTATAGGATGCAATCAGTCCAGCTATAGTACTTTGAACAAAGTAGGTAGAGATAGTAAGAACCAGAATTGTTTTTTCTGGGTTGCCACGAAGTTATTTAAACAAGTAGAAATGCAAAGCTTTTTCCAAACAGTGCATGAGAATGACCCAAGTGTGTTTTCTCCATTATAGATTAGATGAATGACATTTCATATCATTATAGGATCTTCAAAATATTACTCAATTATTGTAAACAATGCTGGATCAGAACTGGGACCTTATCTGGCATGCAATACCCTCAAGATGATCTCCAACACTACAAAAATTAGTAATATTATAAGCAATAATAGTAGGTATCAAAAAATAGAGCATTTAACAGACTTTTCCTAAAGAAATTTATGTGGTTGGTTACCTTTAATATCTTGCATTTTTTTAAAAACCTTAAATCTCAGTAGAATGCTACTACCCCATACATGGGAGGTTCTTATATGCAAAAATACTCACAATAGTAGGCACAGTATACCTTCCAAAAGCTCAGATGCCTTAATTCTGAATATTTTGTTATATTAACTATAGTAATTTAGATCTGTCCATAATTTTTAGGTAATATTGATTTTAAGAAATCATGTTATTAGAAAATTAGCTTCTTAGTGAAATACAATGCTAATTGATTAAAATTAATTCTCTAATAAGTATACTAGTTACTGTGTTTCATTTTTCAGGCAAGTAAAATTGATTGTTTTAGAAAATCTATAAAATTAGTATAATATCATAAACAATCATTGGATTATATTAGCTTTTGATGATCACTAATATTTTCTTTATTATATATTTATAGACCTTATATTATTATAATTATAGTTAATCATGTGTTTCATTGAGGTTTTATTAATATGTTGATATTTTGCTTATAACAAAATATAGGATTTCTCAAACTATCTACCACTGTATTAAGTCAATTATTAGATTCTTTATATTTTTTTAAACTCAAGAAACTTTGTTTATCATTTGCTGTGAAATTTTAAAAGGCTTAGCAGCCAATTTACATATGTCACTAGTTTAACTGAGCAAGGATTAGCAAATTAAAACTTAATTAGCTAATTTTTGCATAATTTTAGGAAAATTATATGGTTTGTGTTGATGAGAGGTGGGAGGTAAAGCATTTAACTTCTATTGAATTGGAGTTTTCCTTGACTTTATGAATTTTAATAGAAAAACAACATTTAACAGGTAAAACATGTGTCAAGCTGAATGCATTCTCTGGAGAGCTATGGAAGTAGATTAGTCTATGAAAGAAACCAGTGCTAAACATGCAATATCCTGAATGACACAGACATAAGTGTTATTTTGAAATGAAGAGAACGATTTAAAACAAGTTTCATGGTCCATGCTGTATGTTGTAGGTTGCAATATACTAGCAACATTACAAGAAACTTATACACTTATTGGCAACTATGGTACAAACAGTGTCATGCATTATATATGAGACATAGTAATTATGATATGCCCATGCTTAGCTGGCCTTCCACAACATGTTGGTCAGTTGATTTGGGGAAGGATGCCTGGATTTGTGCTAGTTTCTTTGTCTGAACTATTGCTCATCTAGCACTGTGAAAAATCCATTGTGGTTTTAAGCACCCTTTTAAACTCTGGTCAAGCATCTACCCAGAGAACTTTACTCACCCTGCTCTGTCTTTTAAGGATCTAGTTCCTTTCCTTCTTGTTCTTAGAGTTCTGTGAACACCTTAAACATTGTATTGTTCATTCTGAACTATAGATGCTTAATCATGTTTTTATTTTTTTTAGATTTATTTATTTTATTTCATATGTGTAAGTGTTTTGACTGTTAGTATGTCTATTAACTGCTTGCTTGCGAGACATTCAAAGAGGGCATTGAAATCCCTGGATGCACAGATATGGACAGTTGTGAGGCAATCCTATGGATACTGGGAAGAGGGCCCAGGTTCTGTAAGAGTACCAAGAACCACTAACCACCATTATTTCCATTCCCTAGTCAACTCATAAGAACAAGAATGATTTTTTCTCCAGTTTTGTATCTTTCAATACTTGCAGAATTAACTATGATTTAACATTTTCATATCATTTTAATTCAGCAAATTTATGTTTAGTTAAATCCAAAGTCATTTTTATGAGTGAATTTGATATTTTTATACTTTATTTTATATTTTTATTAGATATTTTCTTTATTTGAATTTCAAATGTAACTCCTTTCCCAGTTTCCTCCCTGAAGAAAATCCCTGTTCCTCCCTCCACCCCCTGCTCACCAACCCACCGTTTCCTGCTTCTAGCCTTAGCATTCCCCTATATTGGGTCATAGAACATTCACAGGACCAAGGGCCTCTCCTCCCATCTATGACCAACTAGGCCATCCTCTGTATTAGTTGGGCACTATCAGAGCCTCTCAGGACACAGCTATATCAGGATCCTGTCAGCCAGCACTTGTTGGCCTCCACAATAGTGTCTGAGTTTGGTGATTGGATATGGGAAGGATTCCCAGGTGGAGCAGTCTCTGGAGTGTCCTTTCTTTAGTCTCTGCTCCATACTTTGTCTCTGCAGCTCCTTCCATGGGTATTTTGTTCCCCAGTCTAAGAAGAATCAATGTATCCATACTTTGTTCTTCCTTCTTGAGTTTCTTGTAATTTGTAGATTGTAACATGTGTATTCAAAGCTACTGGGCTAATGTTCACTTATCAGTGAGTGCATCCCATGTGTGTCTTTTGTGACTGTGTTACCTCACTCAGGATGATATTTTCAAGATCCATCCATTTCCTTAAGTATTTATAAATTCATTGTTTTTAATAACTGAGTAGTACTCCATTGTGTAAATGTACCACATTTTCTTTATCCATTCCTCTGTTGAGGGACATCTGGGTTGATTCCAAATTCAGGCTATTATAAATAAGGCTGCTATGAACATAGTGGAGCATGTGTCCTTATTACATGTTGGAGCATCTTCTGGGTCTATGCCCAGGAGTGTTATAGCTAGGTCCTCAGGTAGTACTATTCCCAATTTCCTGAGGAACTCGCAAACTGATTTCCAGAGTGGTGTACCAGCTTGCAATCCCACCAGCAATGAAGGAGTATTCCTCTTTCTCCACAACCTCTCCAGCATCTGCTGTCACCTGAGTTTTTGACCTCATCCATTCTGACTGGTGTGTCGTGGAATCTCAGGGTTGTTTTGATTTGAAATTTCCTGATAACTAAGGATGTTGAACATTTCTTTAGTTACTTCTCAGACATTTGGTATTGCTTAGTTGAAAATTCTTTGTTTAGCTCTGTACACCATTTTTTAATAGAGTTATTTGTTTCTCTGGAGTCTAACTTCTTGAGTTCTTTTATATATTGGATATTAACCTTCTATTGGATATAGGATTGGTAAAGATCTTTTCCCAATCTGTTGGTTGCCATTTTGTCCTATTGACAGTGTCCTTTGCCTTACAGATGATTTTCAATTTTATGAGGTCCCATTTGTCAATTCTTTATTTAGAACATAAGCTATTGGTGTTCTGTTCTGGAAATTCTCCCCAGTGCCCAAGTGCTCAAGGTTTTTCCCCACGTTCTTTTCTATTAGTTTCAGTGTATCCGGTTTTATGTGGAGGTCCTTGATCCACTTGGACTTGAGCTTTGTAAAAGGAGATAGGAATGGATCGATTTGCATTCTTCTACATCCTACCTGCCAGATGAGCCAGCACCATATGTTGAAATGATATCATTATTCTACTGGATTATTTTAGCTCCTTTGTCAAAGATCAAGTGACCATAGGAGTGTGGGCTCATTTCTGGTTCTTCAATTCTATTCCACTGATCCACTTGCCTGTCACTCTACTAACATCATGCATTTTTTATCACAATTGCTCTATAGTGCAGCTTAAGGTCTGGGATACCAACAGAGGTTCTTTTATTGTTGAGAATAGTGTTCACTATCCTAGGTGTTTTGTTATTCCAGATGAATTTGCAAATTGCTCTTTCCAGTTCTGTGAAGAATTGACTTGGAATTTGATGGGGATTGCATTGAATCTACAGATTTCTTTTGGCAAGATGGCCATTTTTAGTATATTTTTACTAGATATTTTCTTTTTTTTACTAGATGTTTTCTTTATTTATAATATCTCCTTTCCCAGGTTCTCCTAAAAAAAATAGAAAATAAAATAAAATAAAATAAAAACTAAAAAAAAAAAAAAAAATACCCAGTTCCCTTCCCCTTCCCCCTGCTTACCTCCCCATCCCCTCCTGATTACTGGCCCTGGCATTACCCTACACTGGGGCATAGAACCTTCACAGGGCCAAAGACCTCTTCTCCCATTGATGACCAACTTGGCCATCCTCTGCTATACACATCCTGCTGGAGCCATTAGTCCCACCATGTGTACTCTTTGGTTGGAGTTTTAGTCCTTGGGAACTCTGAGGGTACTAGTTAGTTCATATTGTTGTTCGCCCTAAGGGGCTGCAAACCCTTCAGTTCCTTGGGTCCTTTCTCTAGCTCCTTCATTGGGGACCTTGTACTCAGTCCAATGGATGGCTGGGAATCTCTACTTCTGCATTAGTCTGGTACTGTCAGAGCCTCTCAGGTTCCTGTCGTTCAGCACTTGCTGATATCCACAATAATGTCTAGATATGATGATTGAATATGGGAAGGATTCTCAGGTAGAGCAGTCTCTGAATTGTCCTTCCTTTAGTCTCTGCAACATAGTTAGTCTCTACAACTCCTTGCATTGGTATATTTCCCCCCTTTAAGAAGGGATGAAGTATCCACACTTTTGTTTTCCTTCTTCTTGAGTTTCGTGTGGTTTGTGGTTTGTATTTTGTGAATTCTGATCTTCTGGGCTAATATCCACTTATCAGAGAATGAATACCGTGTGTATTCTTTTGTGATCGGGCTACCTCACTCAGGATGATATTCTATGAATTATTAATCCTGCCAATCCATGAACATGGAAGATCTTTCCATGTTCTGAGATCTTTGATTTCCTTCTTCAGAGACTTGGAGTTCTTGTCATACAGATCTTTCAGTTGCTTAGTTAGAGTCATGCCAAGGTATTTTATATTATTTGTGACTACTGTGAAGGGTGTTGTTTCCCTAATTTCTTTCTCAGCCTGTTTATCCTTTGTGTAGAGGAAGTCCACTGATTTGCTTGAGTTAATTTTATATCCAGCTACTTTGCTGAAGTTGTTTATCAGGTTTAGGAGCTCTCTGGTAGAATTTTGGGGGTCACTTAAGTATACTTTCATATCATCAGCAAATAGTGAGAATTTGACTTCTTCCTTTCCGATTCGTATCTCTTTGATCTCCTATTGTCTAATTGCTCTGGCTAGGACTTCAAGTACAATATTGAATAGGTATGGAGAGAGTGGGCACCCTTGCCTAGTCTCTTATTTAAGTTGGATTTCTTCAAGTTTCTCTCCATTTAGTTTGAAGTTGGCTACTAGTTTGCTGTATGTTGCTTTTACTATATTTATGTATGGGACTTGAATTCCTGATCTTTCCCAGACTTTTATTGTGAAGGGGTGTTGGATTTTGTCAAATCCTTTCTCAGCATCCAATGAGATGATCATGTGTTTTTTTTTCCTTTGAGTTTGTTTATATAGCTGATTATATTGATAGATTCCCATTTATGGAACCAACCCTACATCCCTCGGCTGAAGTCTACTTGATCATGATGGATGGTAGTTTTGATGTGTTGTTGGATTCTATTTGCAAGTATTGTTTTGAGTATCTTTGCATTGATATTCATAAGGGAAATTGGTCTGAAGTTCTCATTCTTTGTTTAGTCTTTGTGTGGTTTAGGTATTAGAGTAATTGTTGCTTCATAGAATGATTTATGTACAGTACCTTCTGTTTCTAATTTGTGGAATAATTTGAGGAATATTGGTATTAGGTCTTCTGTGAAGATCTGATAAAACTCTGCACTAAACCCATCTGGCCCTGGGCTTTTTTTTTTGGTTGGGAAATTATTAATGACTGTTTCTATTTCATTAGCAAATATGGGACTGTTTAGATCATTTATCTGATGTTGATTTAATTTTGGTACCTGGTATCTGTCTAGAAAATTGTCCACTTCATCCAGGTTTTCCAGTTTTGTTGAATATAGGCTTTTGTAGTAGGATCTCACAATTTTTTTTAATTTCCTTCATTTCTGTTATGTCTCCATTTCGTTTCTGATTTTGTTAATTAGGATACTGTCTCTGTGCCCTCTAATTAGTTTGGCTAAGGGTTTATATCTTTTGTTGATTTTGTTGATTTTCCTGGTTTGGTTGATTCTTTGTATAGTTTTTTTTTTTCCCACTTGGTTGATTTCAGCCCTGAGTTTGATTATTTCCTGCCTTCTATTGCTCTTGGGTGAATTTTCTTCTCTTTGTTCTAGAGTTTTCAGATGTGCTATCAAATTACTGGTATATACTCTCTCCAGTTTCTTTTTGGAAGCACTCAGAACTATGAGTTTTCCTCTTAAGACTGCTTTCATTGTGTCCCATAAGTTTGGGTATTTTGTGGCTTTATTTTCATTAAACTCTAGAAAGTCTTTAATTTATTTCTTTCTTGACCAAGTTATCATTGAGTAGAGTATTGTTAAGCTCCCATGTGTATGTGGGCTTCTATTGTTTATATTGTTATTGAGGAGCAGCCTTAGTCCATGGTGATCTGATAGGATGCAAGGAATTAGTTCAATCTTTTTGTATCTGTTGAACTCTCCCCTGGCAGGAAAGGTGCACAGAGGCCTGTGGAACAGGCTTACCTCCTGGTTGTAGATGGAGGTAGAAAGGACCTGTCCCAGTTTCTCTTCTGCTTCTATGGCCTGTGCCTTCTGGATGGTCTGGCTTTAGAAAGTCACCTGAGTCCCAGGATCAGAATACTCCCTGGAGATAAGCTCTCTGCTTGCATGAATGGATTTTCATCATCCATGGATTTCATATCATTTGAAAATGGGCTATGGGCTTTATATTTTACTATAAGCACAAGATCTTGCTGCTTAATATCATGCCTGTTTCAATTAGATATGCTCATGTAAGTCACTACATACTCAGTATATTTTTCACATCACGTGGGCATCAGTATATTTGAGTTTTTTTTTTTTCTGGACATATAGCATTCTCAGAAGTCAGACAAAAGATAACCACTGAATCAATCAAGAAAATACTGTGGATTTTTTTCATTTTTATTGGTTATTTTTATTTATATTTCAAATGTTATCCCCCTTCCCAGTTTCCCCTCCACAAACCCCCATCCCTTCCTGCTTTCTCCCTGCTTTTTTGAGGGTACTCCTCACTCACTGACCCACTCCTACAACAGTGCACTAGCATTCCCTGTGCTGGGGCATCCAGCCTTCACAGGACCAAGGCACCCCCACTTCCAATTTATGACAGTAAGGTAATCCTCTGCTACTTTTGCAGCCGGAGCCATGGGCCCCTCCATGTATACTCTTTGGTTGATAGTTCAATACCTGTTTGCTTTGTGGGGGTCTGGCTGGGGTTGCTAATCTATGAGGTTGCAAATACCTTTTCAGTCCTTCCCCTAACTGTTACTTCCATTGGAGGCCCAGTGCTCAGTTAAATAAAAAAAATCAGTAGCTTTCCTCTATTCAAAAGATAAATGGACTGAGAAAAAAATTAGGGAAATGACACCATTCACAATAGTTACAAATAATATAAAATATCTTTTGACTCTAGCAAAACAAGTGAAAGTTCTGTATGACAAGAACTTCAAATCTCTGAGGAAAGAAATTAAAGAAGACCTCAGAAGATGGAAATATCTCAGATACTCATAGATCAGCAGGATTAATATAGTAAAAATGGCCATTTTACCAAAACTAGTCTACAGATTCAATGCAATCCCTATCAAAATTCCAACTCAATTCTTCACAGAGATAGAAAGAGTAATTCTCAAATTCATCTGGAATAAAAATAAAATAAAAATAAACAGGATAGTGAAAACCACTCTTTTTTTGTTTTTTTAAGATTTATTTATTATATGTAAGTACACTGTAGCTGTCTTCAGATGCACCAGAAGAGGGCATCAGATCTCATTATGGGTGGTTGTGAGCCACCATATGGTTGCTAGGATTTAAACTCATGACCTTTAGAAGAGCAATCAGTTCTCTTACCCACTGAGCCATCTCACCATCCCCTGAAAACCACTCTTAACAATAAAAGAACTTGGGGGAAATCACCATTCCTGACATTAAACTGTACTTCAGAGCAATAGTGATAAAAACTGCATGGTATTGTTACCGAGATAGGCAAGTAGATCAATGGAATAAAATTGAGAAACCAGAAAAAAAGAAAAGAATTGAAGACCCAGAAATGAAACCACACATCTATGGTCACTTGATCATTGACAAAGGAGCTAAAACCATCCAGAGGAAAAAAAGACAGCATTTTCAGCAAATGGTGTGGGTTCAACAGGTGGTCGACATGTAGAAAAATGCAAATTTAACTACCCTTATCTCCGTGTACAAAGTTCAAATCCAAGTGGATCAAGGACCTCCACAAAAAACCAGATACATTGAAACTAATAAAAGAGAAAGTCATAAAGAACCTCAACACATTTACACAGGGGAATATTTCCTGAACAGAACACCAATGGCTCATGCTCTAAGATCAACAACTGACAAATTGGACCTCATTAAATTGAAAAGTTTCTGTAAGGGAAAGGATACTCTCAATAGGACAAAATGGCATCCAACAGATTGGGACAAGATCTTTAACAATCCTACATCTGATACAGAGCTAATATCAAATATATACAAAGAACTCAAGAAGTTAGACTCCAGAGAACCAAATAATCCTATTAAAATGGTGAACAGAACTAAACAAAGAATTCTCAACTGAGGAATCTTGAATGACTGAGAAGAACCTAAAAATAAGTTCATCATCTTTAGTCACCAGGGAAATGCAAATCAAAACAACCCTGAGATTCCACTTCACACCAGTCAGAATGGCTAAGATCAAAAACTCAGGTGTCAAGGATGTGGAGAAAGAGGAACACTCCTCCATTGCTGGTGGGATTACATGCTGATTCAACCACTCTGGAATTCAGTCTGGTGGTTCCTCAGAAAATTGGAAATAGTTCTACCTTAAGATCCAGCTGTAACACTCCTAGCATATAGCTAAAACATATTCCAACATATAAAAAGGACAAATGTTCGTATCAGCCTTATTTATAATAACCAGAAGTTGAAAACAATCCAGACGTCCCTCAAAAGGGGAATGGATACAGAAAATGTGGCACATTTACACAATGAAGTACTACTCAGGTATTAAAAACAATGAGTTCATGAAATTCACAGACAAAAAAAAGAAGTGAAACTAGAAAAATATCATCCTGAGTGAGGTAACCCAATCTCAAAAGAACACACATGGTATGCATTCACTGATAAGTGGATATTAGCCAA
>NW_022196904.1:83430631-83435876 GCF_008632895.1 Mastomys coucha
AAAAAAAAAAAAAAAAAAAAAAAACCTTGGAATACCCATTATACAACTCACAGACCATATGAAGCTCAAGGAGGAGTGTGGATGCTTCAATCCTACTCAGAAGAAGGAAGAAAATTATCACAGGCAGAGTAGAGGGAAGAAAGGATCTGGGAAAATATTCTTAATATGAATGATCATAAATAGTGCATATCTCTCTCAAAAGTTTGAAATTCTGAAAACTCCTAATGCAATGCTTAGGTTTAGGCATGTCAATGATAATACATATTATATGCATATGTATACATATACCCATATCATACAGATATAAAGGACGCTGTGACCACCTAAGCTACCAGAAGTATATAGTGTCCAGACTTCAGACATGGACTTTTTTCTTTCTCTGACAAGAAACTAACACTTGTAAGTGTAGAGGTAATGATACTGGAGGAGATTTCCCTAGGGTGTAGCTGGATCTCAATGTAGACACAATAGAAACAGGACAAATCAGAGTTACTAGAGGATCTGATGATGAAGGCAGGGTTTGTAATAACATGAGAAAGGACCATGAGCTAGGGAGGTATGTACATGGTATCACAAATTAAAGACTTTGAAGCAACAGTTACTACTCTCTGGCCAAAGAAGGAACCAACACCACAAATATTTGCTTCAACTTCCATCTACTGACACTGTCTTTGGATTTTCCATTCTTTAAACATATGTATATTACTTTGATACCATTAGTAGAAAATTAGTGTGACTAATTATGATAGGGACAATTGCTACAGAGAACAGAATCTAGCCTGTCCTTCTCCCTCTTCCAGTGAGTCAGACTGTGCTTCTTTGACATGTATTCAGCCTTTGCACTGAATCGCGTTTCCTGTCATGAGTCTCAGACCTCTCTTCCCTTCTTTTTCCTGTGCCGATGATACTTCTCTTTTCATCAGGTCATTTCTATTACATACAAACACGTTATTCAGTGTCCCATCTTAAAACAATAGGAACAATTTTCTTAAGCCTCTGTCCGGCCTCATGTTTTATGCTGCCCCATACCCAAATCCAGCAAAGCGTGGAATTCTTTTGTGACCTGTCTTTTCCTCCTGGTTTCTCTGGAACCCGTTTCAAGGGAGCTTTCAAACCATTGACTTCTTAGAAGTACCTGTTACCAAGGATGCCAATGACTCCTGCATGGAGTGCATAACACAATTGTACCTTCTGTTTTATAAAATTACTTCACCCACTTGATGGACTTTCTTTATGGTTTCATGTATCATATCATACTCCATTGGCTCACTTCCTGCTCCATTTGCACTGTGTTCAGCATGCTTTTGTCAGTTTATCATTAATACTACACAAACACACACACATAGACACACACATACACACAAACACACAAACATTGGGCAATTTCAGATTCATTTCAGATTCATTCCTTCTTTTAAGACACATTCTCCATGTAAATGATACCCCATTAGATCTCTTCCCAAATTATTTTCAAATAATATATTGGTAATAGTTGATAGCAACATGTGATAACTGTTATGTTAATCTCAGTTCAAAGTCGTTAACCTATTGTTATACTTCTCTCCTAAGACTTCCAAAGGAAGATTTATAGTAGAGACTTCTCTAAGATTATCTCCTAATCATCAGCATGAAACCCCATAGTGTTCTTTGCTCACAAGCTTGACTTCATTATACTCACTGCTCAGATTAAAAACCTTTTCATCCTTTGTATTCTTTCTTTTCTAACTACACAAGAATGCCAGCTTTTGCTATTAGATTCATCTTAAATGTATATGCACACTAAGACTACTTTTCCTTGTCTCTGTGTCCACAAAGGCCCAGGCAATTACTGCAAAATATAAATAACATAAAAGAAATGTTCTCCATGATTCTTCTGTCAGCCCAGAATATTTTGACCTCTAGAACAATGTCAAGACTTCTCTTGACATAGCAAAGAGAAATGTCTGCTAAAACTCCAAAGGTTCCATATAGATAATCTTCTTTTAATAATATTTAATGGTTTCCATCCTGGACTTTTCTAAGATCCTTTGCAGCTAAACACCTCCTTTTCACGGACTAGATTTTCAGCATCCTGTCTTCCTTATGGCTCCAATTTACATCCCTGAGAAACATTTGTTTAAAACAAATAGAGTTGATAAATGAACCTACAAACCTTTGACCCATGGAAATGACACCTTCCTCTAGGTCAAAACAACCTAATTGTTCTACACTCCAGTAGCTCACCCACCAATGAAAGCTCTGCTTTCTTTTTCAATAACTACAGTTGCTTCATATTTACATAGTCTGTGTCATCATACTTTGTCAGTCAGGAAGTAATTGTAAAATGAATATTGAAATTATTGGACAAAATAAGGAAGAAGGGGAAGTGAAAAGTAGAAGGATGTAGTAAGAAAAGGAAGGCTACTTGTCAAACATCTAGGGTGGAGTGTCAAGTCAATCAAAACTGACTGGAATGCTCAAATATGAAAGGCAATTACTTCTGATGAGCAATTGACTGAGTAATAGTGTTCACTGCTGTTAAGTGTAGGCATATGAAATGGGACATTATGGACATGTTTTATAGATCTACATATTTTAGTTTAAATAGTTAGAAACTTCCAAAAAGTAGTCCTCTAACTCAAATCTTCATTATCTGACTAAGCAAGTTTCAGTTTTGTTTTGCTTTCTTTTAGGTCTTAAGTTGGTTCTGGTAGATAATTCCTTAACAGATACTATGAATTTCATTTTTATCATAATTCCTGTCATTACAAGATGAGCTACATATTCTATTTGTGGCAGTTCCACCTAACTTGCTTCCTCATTGTCAGAAATGTTTGCTATTATTTTCAAGTATTCCCTTCTAGTAGGTATGCATATTATTATGATCTTTGTCACCCCTCTGAGGGCAGCCCTTGAGAAAAATACAAACAAACCTTACTGCCCTCACATATGTGATTTTTTTTTCCTTTTTTTTTTTTTTGAAATTCATGTGGACATTTGGTATTTGGATACTCTATGTAAATGTAAGCTCACAACAGAATTCCAGTTCAAAAAATTATAGTCTTTTAATTATAATTATGGAAACTATGTAAATATCTACAACTTTATAATCACTATTTCCTAAATTACCCATGAATTACTAATTGCCCTTTTCAGCTACAATGTATGAAGTATGTTTAACAAAGAAATACTAAAACCCCAAAGACCTTTTGGTTAAAAGTAAATAAATTATTAATTTGCATATCTTACCAACAGAAGCCATTTTTTTCCTTTGACTTGTTATTTAATTAGATAAAATTTTCTTCTTTTGATGACTTTGGAACCTGCCAGGAAATAGCTTCAAAGGCAAAACTAGCCTTAGATGTGGCAAGTGTGGGTTCATCTTACAGTGTATATCTCTAAAGAACGTGACTTTAGTGCCAACCTGCCAAACCTGTCTGTCTTCTGCCCTGCCATAGCCTCAATCATTGTAAGGCACTGGGCACATTGCTTGAGCATGCATAAAGCCTTAGTTGTCTCATCTCTACAGAAATATACTCATGGCTCTCTAAAGTCCTTTTTAATAAGGTTCATGAACTAGATTTAGAATGCTGACTCAAGGCTTTCATTGCATGACAGATGGTACTGTGCTCATGTGATTATAGTGTCAATGATGATCTGGTTAGGCCATAGGAACTGAAATTCTACCACATAAATATGGCTCGTTTTAGATTATAAAAGAATTAGTTTTTTTCACACTAAGTTATTGAAATGAAAAATAACTAACTAGGGATCACAGGTAAAGCCACTGTAACTTTGCTGTTGAATATAACAGGATATGGAAAATAGTCTTTCAATAAAAGTATTCCCAGTAATAGTGGACTACATTTAATAGTTCAGTGACTTCAAGATTCACCAAATTATCTGCTATTACTGAATTTCATGCTAGAAAATTGTTAGCTGAGGAAGTTTTTAGAAGGGGGAACAAAACAGAAGGAGTTGCAGAGACAAACTATGGAGCAGAGACTGAAGGAAAGAAAATCCAGAGACTGCTCCACCTGAGAATCTTTCCCATATTCAATCACCAAACCCAGACACTATTGTGGATGCCAGCAAGTGCTGGCTAACAGGAGCCTGATGTAGCTGTCTCCTGAGAGGCTCTGATAGTGCCCAACTAATTCAGAAGTAGAGGTTCACAGCCATCCATTGGGCTGAGCACAGGGTCCCCAATGAAGTAGCTAGAAAAAGGACCCAAGGAGCTGAAGGATTTGCAGCCCATAGGAAGAACAACAATATGATTCAACCAGTACCCCAAGAGCTCCCAGGGACTAAACCATCAACCAAAGAATACACATGGTGGGACTCATTGTTCCAGCAGCATGTGTATAGCAAAGGATGGCCTAGTTGGTCATCAGTGGGAGGAAAGGCCCTTGGTCCTGTGAAGGTTCTATGCCTCAGTATGGGGGAATGCCAGGTCCAGGAAATGGGGAAGGGTGGGTTAGTGAGCAGGGGGAGGGGGAGGGAACAGGCAGGTTTTGTTTTTTGTTTTTTTGTTTTCTGTTTTTTTCTTGGAGGGGAAACTAGGAAAGGAAATATCATTTGAAATGTAAATAAAGTAAATATATAGAAAAAAAGGGGGGAGTAAAAATTGTCATATTATCATTAAAACATGTAATTTTGAGCCCTTGGGTATCATATTTATGATCTCTTCCCTTGTAGAATATATTGTATGTGTGGAACACAGCCATGAAAAGAAATAATATGCTCCTGATATGACTCTTACAATGATGAAAAGCAAATTATTTATATGATATATGTACACACACACACACACATACACACACACATACACAAATGTCATCAAGAAATGGAAAGATTATTTTATCTGAGTTTCAGTTTTTCAGAAGTGACAACTAATAGTTAATGAGGAATTTCAGAAATAAATAGGACAGATGGAAAGATAAAAACATTAAATCTGATGGCTTGGCATAACTACCACACTTATTTCAAGGTTTATAAATTGAATGGGAAAACATACCAAAAATCACCTTATAAATCAATCTACTAGTTTATGTCCATGTTCTTTCCTCACATTAGACTCATTTTAAATTTGATATGAAAACATTGCTCATCATTAAGAAATCTTAAAGGGAAAAGTCAAAATGTATTCATCTTGTCCATAAAATATCAATTACTGAAAATCATATTGTTGTTCAAAACCTCAACACAACAAAACATAAAACACAAGTGAGGTAGAAATGTGTGTGTATATATATATATATATATA
>NW_022196904.1:83435886-83437425 GCF_008632895.1 Mastomys coucha
TATATATATACATGTGTGTGTGTATATATATAAATGTGTATATATATACACATACATATATATATGTATATGTATATATATGTATGTATACATATATATGTATGTGTGTGTATGTATATGTATATATATATATATATATATATATATATATATGCTGAAGGTAGTTTCTCAAGTCAGTAGTAAAAATCAAACTTTTAAATAAACAAGACCTAGCAATTTGGAATATTTTCAGAAATAATATTTGGATAAGCTACTAATAAAGGAAACACTATAAATGAAAAAAAAATAAGTACACAGGAATCATAGAAGTTTCCAGAAAGAAAATGAAAAGCTAGTCACTTGTGTGATTTGGTAAGGTGCTCTAAGAACTGTGTGAGAACTGACAAATGCTGTAAACCTTGGTGAAATGGTAAAATTCAAAGTTGCACATATACTATTTAAGAACAAAATTACAAGTGTCCCCATGTGGCATTTGCTTTACCACTTACCCATGGGAATGTGAGAAAGCTCTTCTCTGTGATCTTTCTCATGGAACCAAGAGTTGATTGTTCAACTTTTACCCTAAATGATTTTTCAACAAATATTTACTCAGCTCCTATTTTGGGTCACTCTTTTACACATTAAGATCCTTTAATGAACGCAACTCATCTACATTGCAATCTTTGACCTAACCTACCAAATCTTTCTTTCTATGTGTATCTTAGGTGATTGTCCACTGTGTGTGTTCTCCCGAAAGAAATATCCCAAAGAAAATAATTTAAAAGGAAAATTTGCCCAATATCTTTTGTTTATTTACACCCACTATCAAAATAAGCTTTACAAATTATCAAAAAAAATTGCTTCTATCCATAGCTTTCTAAAAGCCATGATTCAAGAAAAAAGAAAGAAAAGGAAAGAAAAGAAAGCAAAAGAAAAAAGAAAATATTCTTTTCCAAGAAGTGCTTGCTAAAAGAAAGTCTCATTATGGACCCATTCATATTTTAATCCCTGCTCCTCAGATGTTAATACAATAGGCATTCATTTCCACGAGAACTCTCTAGCAGCAGAATTTATAAAAGTCATCTCTTTAGGTGACATGAGTAATACACCTGGAAGAAGGTTCATAGATAACTGGCCTTCTGTATCAGGAATAAAACTGGGGTTTTAGACATGCCTAGAAATACCAATATTTTAACAAAAATTGGTTAACATATTAAACTTTAGTCAACCTCAGTTTCTTTCCTTAATTGAGTCTGGGGCTGCAGAATTAATGAGATAGAATCAGAGCCATTAGAATATGCATTGAAAGAAAGAGAATAGAAAATCTCACTCATATTCACTAGGATGTAGAAAGGTACTTATAGGAAATAGAAAGAAGAATCCTTGAATAAAAATGATACCTGTTCATTAATGAATTATAATGCTTACCTCTGTTCTGAGGAGACTATGTTAGCCTCAGTCATTTTAACAGATGATGCACTAGTCTAAACACAGAGTCTATTGCTTCCTAAGAATCTTCATCATTTTAGTCATATATATATATATATATATATATATATA
>NW_022196904.1:83437435-83438430 GCF_008632895.1 Mastomys coucha
TATACATATATATATATATACATATATATATACACACACACACACAGACATGACTACAACTATCAGTATAAAGTAATGGCTTCTGAGGATTTTCACATGAACACACACTGCATGGTTGTGATACAGAGACCAAAGTCCATGGTTTGCTCCATGTCACCATGGGTTAGAAATCTTTTGCATACACCACAATTGCTTTAATTCTACAGCATCAGAGTTCTAAGTTCCTTGGAAGTCTGAGAATGGCTTATGCTGAACCCTGCTTGACATGTTAATCTTTTCTTGTCTGGAGGTATAAGTAGCTAAATCAGGCATTTTTTTGTAATTGGATTTCCTAATTAGATATTGCAATTGAATTATGTAAAATGTTTCCATTTGATATCAGTGTTTTCTTGTTTGTATAGTGGGAAATTCCACTTAGTTTCATTATGTTATGCAGCTAGGACAGTGTATCTTACCCTGGTAATGTGTAGAAAACTTAAAGTTGAATAAATAATATCACATAACTTTAGATATTATAGTCAAAATATTCAGGGAGGATTATATGTCATGAATTACTATGTTAGCTCTACATGTGTCTGTTTATGTTTGGTTGCTAACCATGTTTGTGTGTGATGCCCTTCTTAAGTATGATTGAGATATTTTTTTTTTGCATTTTTCTTTTTTTGTTAATTTTCTTTATTTACATGTAAATTTCTCCGTTTCCAGTTTCCCCTCCAAAAAACAAAGAAACAAACAAAAACAACAAAAACAAACCCCTGTTGCCTCCCACTTCCCCATGCCTGCCACCCCGCCCTCTCCCACTTTCTGGCCCTGGCATTCCCCTACACTGGGGCAAAGAACCTTCACAGGGCCGAGGTCCTCTCCTCCTATTGATGATTGAATTTGCAATCTTCTACTATACACATGCTGCCTGAGCAATCAGCCCCATCATGTGCAGTCTTTGGTTGGTGGTTGAGACCCTGGGAGCTCTGAGGGTACTAGTTAGTTCATATTGT
>NW_022196904.1:83440057-83440446 GCF_008632895.1 Mastomys coucha
TCCTCGGTGTCTGTTGTTATATCTCCTTTATCATTTCTGATCTTGTTAATTAGGATACTATCTCTGTGGCCTCTAGTTAGTCTGGCTAATTTTTTATCTATTTTGTTGACTTTTTCAAAGAACCAGCTCCTGATTTGGTTAATTCTTTGTATAGTTCTTTTTGTTTCTACTTGGTTGATTTCATCCATGGGTTTGATTATTTCCTGCCTTTGACTCCTCTTGGGTGAATTTGCTTCTTTTTGTTCTAGAGTCTTAAGGTATGCTGTCAACTTGCTGGTGTATGCTCTTTCCAGTTTCTTTTCGGAGGCACATAAAGCTATGAGTTTTCCTCTTAAGACTGTTTTCATTGTGTCCCATAAGTTTGGGTATGTTGTGGCTTCATTTTCATT
>NW_022196904.1:83441385-83485676 GCF_008632895.1 Mastomys coucha
TTCGATATTAGAATGGCCACTCCAACTTTTTTCTTGGGGCCATTGGCTTGGAGAATTGTTTTCCAGCCTTTTCTGAGGTAGTGTCTGTCTTTGTCACTGAGATGGGTTTCCTGTATGCAGCAAAATGTTGGGTCCTGTTTAAGTACCCAATCTGAAAGTCTATGTCTTTTTATTGGAGAATTGAGTCCATTGATATTAATAGATATTAAGTAAAAGTAGTTGTTGCTTCCTGTTACTTTTGTAGTTAGAGCCGGCGTACCATTCATGTGTCTATCTTCTTTTAGTTATGTTGGAAGATTACATTTTTGCTTTTCCAGGGATGTAGTTCCGCTTCTTGTGTTGGAGTTTTCCATTTATTACTCTTTGAAGGGGAGGACCAGAAGATTTAAGGCTCCTGCTTTGTCACTTTCACTGTAGTCTATTAATACAATGTCTATCACTGGACATTGGACATAGAACTAGCATGTTTGTCAGCAAGACCCACGTTTCTTCCTCTATTAACCCTGTATAGTGCTGGGGATGTAGGGATGCTTGTGGGCTGGGGATTTCAACACAGGCTGGCATGCTTTGACAGCAAGTCCTTTTGCACCCTGAGCCATTTTTTAGCCGTTTGTGAATTATTTTTAGTCATTTATTTCCAAACTATTTTTTAAGCATATAATGGTACATTTTTCTACTGACATATGAACAAAATCCATGGAGTTAACCATTATATATTAACAACATATTCATTATCCTCTTATACATTTAATGAGATTTTAATTTATCTCTATTTGAAATATGTCACAATGGAGTAGATATTTACCAAGTTTAACTTCTACAAAATCCTAAACTTACTGAATGTGATATGTTTTATTTACCTTCTCAGTACTGATGACTAATTCATTAGCTGGTTCACAGTAGATGCTCATTAAACATCTTAGACATACTTATATACTATTTGCTGAATGTTTGGAGTTAATATTCTAAAGTGTTTTTAAGTAGTCATAAATTATTTTCACTCTTTTCTTGTTTCCTACTAGATGCTTTTATATTCCTATAGAATCATATGTGTTTTAATTACCCTTGCTTTCTAATGTAGTCACACTTTCTCTTGCATCCAGTTTTTTGATATTATCACACTCATGCTTTTTATAGAAAAGTTAAGCCGAAGGCCCTCAAGCCACCTTTCCTGAAACCCCAGTGCTAAGTGGCTTCTTGTTAATTTTACTGATCTCATTAACAACAGAAGCTGTTTTTTGGCTCCCACACTGCCTGCAACTTTCATTTTGGCCCTTTCCTTTTCTCAATACCCTGTACATTTCCCTCTTTCTGCTCCACTAGCTGGTCTCTCTTCCTGTAAAGCTGGATTAGAGCAGTGAGCAGAACAACATCATACACTGGATATTTTTGTTTCTTGAATTTTCTTGCAAATTAAACACTACTCACATTTTCAATTAAGTCCTGCTGTCTGGATGTAGGTGCAATATATCCAGTGTCTTTGCCAGATTGTAATATGACTGGCATTTTAGCCCATTGAACAATTGAGTCCTTGTTTGCCTCTTAAAAGCTTATGAGTGGTGCTTTCTGGCCTGCATCTCTACTGAAAATCTGGACTTCTGAACTCATAATTGATGACCCATTAAGCTCTCTTTACAGTATTCTAAGGAATTTACTGTAGGAAACTCCAAACTCTTCTACAGTCTTCCTACAAAGCTGTTTAAAATGCTCAGGAAGAATAAGATCAGTTTTATCACAGCAAGGACCACACTTCTTGTCTTAATCTTCTATAATAAGTTTCCTGTTGCTTTATGAAATATTCAACAAGAAGCCCTTTTTGGAAGACAACAGGTTATTTTGAAGGATTCCACTATTTGAAGGATTTCAGCCATGGCCGAAACAGGAAGAGCTTGGTCACATCACATACATAGTCAGAAAACAGAGGTAGATGAAAGTCTGTGCTTAGATTTACCCTTCTAATTCAATCCAGGACCCTAGGCAAATGCAATGATTCATCCCTTACTTAATTCTCTCTTGGGAGAGCCTCACAGACACAGACAGTGCAGGTCCTCTTTAATGCCATAGATATAATCGAATCAAGTTGATGATGATTAATTATCACAGGTGAAGGAGTAAAGGAATTTCTCTACAGAAGGTATGTGGGGAAATTGGGCCCTGGTGATGTTAGAGACTCAGGGGAAAGTCTTCTGATGAACTCAGGGGGAAGTGACTCCTTCTGAAATATTGTGCTCATGTCTCTCTGATGCCCCTGCTCCCATTCTTCATGTGCCTGATGATCATAGTTAATCTGAATCATTGATGCTCAGTTACATTTTGAAAGCTTGCAACATGTAAACTAATATTTAAATTTCCCTCCAATAAATAACATTAAGTTCCCTATAAATAATGCTGAAATTTACCTTATTATATAGTACCATGAAGTCTCAGCTAAAATTATATTCTCAAAATTTTCCCCTCATATATTTGAGTATAGGTTAAGAATTGACTCAAAATAGAAATGACTTTCAGACAAAGCTCCATAATATCCTCTTCAAAATATTTGCTACAAAAAATTTAAAGGATAAAGTACTTCAGATAACATGATAATTATTTTTCAAAAGAAAAATGGTAGCTATGATATACACTAAAAATATGAGGTTATTGAACTCTGAAACTAGAGTGGTGAGACTCCTAAGTCTAAGTGTCTAAAGTTCTTTGTATGCCTTGTTAGAGTGTTACCACACCACAACATTCTGTATTTATTTTACTCAATTGTCAACTTCTTGTGCAGCAGAGATTCAACAAATCCATCACTAAATTTACTTGCAGTAAAATATATTAAAAATTGGATGATTTAAGTAAAACACATAAACATGTTAGTGAAAGAAATTTACTAGTGTTGGCCATGGACGTTTTTCCCTAATCTAAGATATTTGCATCTTAAAAATGTACTGGCTACATAACATAGAAACTTAAGTGATAGCTTTGCAGGTTATTTCAATTAGTTAATATAATTATTCATATAGAATAGTTTCAAAGATATTTGGTTATCTGAGATAAAAAGCCTTAGACCTACATAGTCCCATTGGAGCACCATCACTAGTCAAAGGTTATAGGTCACTTGCACTAATCTTGCACTAAGGATGCATCATGAGTGTTATATTTTGTTTTCTTGAGACAAATATGTCACAGGGGTTAATCTTTTATTACTGCTACTCCTTGTGTGTAAGTTATATTGGCACTGTTAGTCCAATTAATATGGATCAATAAATATCCATAACCCAGCCCTACATATAGAAGGTAGCACTTTCAAATTGGTTGGAGGCATCTTCTAATCTACCTTCTATTTTGTATGTTATAAAAATATGAAGTGTTACTATTAAGTTTGTAGCTCTATAAGTGCCTGAGTGTACATGGCCTAGCTCTTACAAATGACACCAATGAGATAAAAAGATCTTAGACCTACATAGCACCATCACTGGTCATGTATGTAATTATTTGCTACCCTAGCATATATGTTACCACTGGAAATCTAAGAATGTTTTTTTTAATCTACTTTATATTTCTGAAAACTGAATTTTTCAAAATTTTTAAAATTGAATTTGGCCTGATTCTTTAACGCATCAATTTATCAAGTCTCTAAGCTGCAGCAAATATTTTAGTTCTATTCAGTATACAGGTTTCTTATTTCCCTTTCAGGTCAGTAAATAAATCCTTCTCTTAATATTTCATAAATGCCGGGATTTAGTTAGCAGTGCTGAGATTGCATTAAACTACTCTCTGCTTTTTGACATGGCCTTTCATTTATTCTTTACCACAGAGGATGTCACATTTTTTAGATCGTATATTTTATTGTAAACACTAAATTGTGATTTACTTTAAATGATGTCTTAGCAGTTTCTATGAGAAATTTTGGAACTTTAAGAAAATTAACTCTCAAGACTCATAAAATCCTTACCTGATAATTAGTTATGAATGATTGGGAAGACGATGATAAATTAAACTATCTAAATTGTCATTTGGCTTTCTTTTTTTTTCCTTATTGAAGATTGATACATTTGTCTTATATGCAAACATGCAGTTAACAAACTAAAACATCCTTCTATGTTATCTTCTGTCCTCTTGTCCACATTTACCATGTTAGCCTGTCTTATTCTCTGTCTCTGTCTCTGTCTCTGTCTCTCTCTCTCTCTCTCTCTATCTCTCTCCCTCTCTGTCTCTCTCTCTGTGAGTGTGAGTGTGTGTGTGTGTGTGTGTCCTGAGATAGGGTCCGTCTATTGGTCTCAGACTTCCCTTGAACTCACGACCTTCCTGAATCCATCTCCACAGCCTTGAGATCTTGAGTTACAAATTTGAAATCTCACTCTGGGGTGTGGCTTGCATTTTCTTTAAAACTTACCTTCTGCTTGAGAGGCTGTATAACCACATCTGTATGTCAGAATAAAAGAGAAAAGTGGTTTCTAGTTTCTGATATGCTATTACTGCAGTGGGATATTTTCTGTCAAACACTTAAGTGCTTTCAAAACCTTCATATCTTGAAACTTCAGGAAAAAAAATTTTATTTTCTTCACTTGAAATAACAACTGGAAAACATAGCTCTCTTATTAAAAGAAAACCACAAGTTTCTAGTAACAATAACAAAACTTTAAAATTACTGCCTTAATTCTGAAATCTAAAAGTATATATAGCAAGCAAAAGTTTTGTTTGTTAACAGAAGTTTACATGAAGGATGACCAAAGGAGAAGGACATGATAGAATTTGGAAGCAATGCTAGTATAGCACATTCAATGGAGAGACTGTACAACAATCTTTTCTAAGTTAAATCACAGGGCAAAAGCACTTGTGATATTCCTGGTATGCCACAGGTTGCCAGGAACCACTCACTTTATTACTATTTCCACCATTTTTAGAGGTTTGTCATTACTCTACCACCAGAAAAACATGACTCACTTAAGTGATGTTTGGATATTTGTATGTTATCCATAATGTTAAATGATGACTAAAGCATAGTTATAGATTCTCAGTGTAGAGATAATTAAATGTATTTCCAAGGCAGAGAAAGTAGCTCAGGGTTTGAGCTCCACTCAGTATTGAGAATAACAGGAAAAGCAATTCTGAAAACAAATGTAGATTTATGCCTTGAATGTACCATAAATTTAAACATTTGGAGGAAGGTATCTTGAGTGACTTCTCTTATATTAGTGCACTATTAAAATTTAAAATGTATTATTTAAGTTAATTGTCTATGATACTTACTAATAGTAAAAACCTACAATGTTGGTACAAATGTTCATTAGCTAGATGTGTTTTGAGGTCTTTAAATATAGCATTGTGTATTTAACTGTGATAACAAAGTAAATAATAAAAACTACATTTTATTCATATTTTGCTTTAAACAAAACCTAAAGCTGATTACATTTGCTCTTGGCATCAGAAATGAACTCTTTAGAGAGTGTAACAGATTTTTTTTTAAAGAATCAAGTTAAAAAAAATGAATTTTACATTTTAGTACCAACTGAAATACCTTCTAGACTCAGGTGCATCAAATAAATAAGTACACAATTAACAATTAATTAATTAATTAATCATGACCTTTATAAACCCTTGCTTGCTTCATTTTTTAATTCTGCATTTTGGTTTTTCTTGTGGGGACAGGGATAAGGAAGAAGGGGCAAAACCAATGTCACTTTGGAGTCTCCCAAGTGCATGGGACTCCATAGTATACGTATGAGGACTGGATGGCATGGACAGGCGAATCAGATGGAAGGTCCCCAAGATATTTTTTTCTACTGATTTCTATGAATGAAATCATAAGCTGTATAAGTGGCCAATCTAAGAAACCTAATAAGTGCCAGTTACTTCCCCCACAGGCTACAAACGTCTAGAAATTATTATCTTTTCCCTTTTTCAGAATGAAACTCACTAAACCAGGGACCTCCCAATAAGGTACAGTTTATATATAATACAGCTGGTAAGCTGTCTCCCCATCCTGCCCATTCACTAAGCTTGGAGGGTGTAGAGAATAGAATTTCCTGACTTCTCCAGCTTTTCAGAGGTCTTGCCAGCTTGCTTGACATATTCCACATGGAAGGCAATGGGCTGCAACTCTTTAGTGCACAGTCTGCTCTTTTTAGTGATGATAATTGTAGGGAAAGACACACATATAAATGGTGATTTCTTGGACCATCTTCAGGATTTCAGCAGCATTGCTGGGCTCAATTTCTTGGAAGGCCATATCATAAACAGCTAGAACTTGGCCCCCTTCTTGAAGTCTTCCTCAATGTGCATCAGAGTTTGGAATCACCTTGGAGATGAAGATACCTAGCTGGGCGCCCTTTCCTCCTCAGTTGTTAAACCCATCTGAGCACCAAGAAGCTTCTTCAGTGTAACAACTAAGGGCAGAAACTGGGTCAAATCATTGTAGTCTGGGTAGTACACTCATTAGGAGGAATCCATCCATGCTGGTGGATTTTCATAGGCATACAGGAAAACCACGGAGGGAGTAGTTATCATAAGGAATTCAACTGTCCATTTCAGACAAAGCCAGGCAAATAGACTTTCCTCAGTGGTGCCTCAGCTATCAGCCCTCACAATCTTGATTTTTAGAGGAAAAGTTTGTAGTGTTTAATTTAATTTTATTTTTCATCTTAAACTGAGGAAAGGGATGGTAAGGAAATAGATGAGGGAAGGAGGTAAAAAAAATGTCAGTATACACTGAGTACATGTGCAGTTATCTAAGAACAAATTTAATTAATAAAAACATTTTAAACTCTATCATCTGCATAGCCTCTAAATTTTTAATTTCCGACACAAGATGGCACTATTAGTAGTGATTTTAATTTAATCCATAGATAACAATCAAAGAGATCTGTGTATATTCAAAGAAAGTATCTAAATATATAAAGACAGTAAATGGCACATGGATGTGCATACATACAGCCATGGTTGATTAATTAGCATCTGGGTGAATAGTCAAAAATTTAGTCAGCCAACTGTTTTCTTGACATCAACATGACAGATTGAAATTTTTTTAAAAAATCATTTCCATGAGAAATCTCCATGTTAGGCATGCTGTCACAATATATTTGCAATAATGTATGGATGATAAAGATTGATAACAGAATGATTTCAGCACAAATAGCACACCCTAAACAAGATATATCAACTTTATGGGAAGTGAAGAAAGGTGTTCAAATGTAGAAAGATGCATAAGGGCATTTGCCACTAAATTATAAGAAATGCATGCTGGCACAGAAGAAACTTTCACACAGCAAGACACCCAGTTTAGAAAATCGAAAGCATAGGGCTCACTCAGAGTACACAAAGCTTGGTCTCTGAAACATCTATGCTGAAATCCCTCCTATCTTTTCTTCCATTTCTCAAAATCTTGCCTATACATAGAATGAGAATCAAACATATTTGATAGCTAAACCAATGATGGAATTTGTACTGGTAGTAATCATTATGTTCTATCAAATATCACTTTTTTCTACATTGCTCCATTCATAGTTCTCAGTTAAATAATTACAACCAATGAATCCATTCTTGACAGTATTTCTTTTTTCTTGATCTAGAAAGACTTGTATCTGTTAAACCATCTATAAAGTTCTTGCCTAATATTAAAGTTTTTCTTAATATTCCTCTAAACTGTTTATCCTAGTTAGATGATGGGAAGATAAGACTCCTGAGAGTAAAATCAGAAAGTAAGACACCTCATATCTGATCTGGGTTGAGGTTGCAGCCCATACATAGCATTCTTCCTAGCATGAGCTATTGCATAGCTCAAATAATAGGTATTTCTACTTGGAATTCAAGTACTGCATATCTTTGTATGCTCTGGGTTTTCTCATACTAGCAAAGCTGCTATGTCCAGGCTGATATTTGAGTAATGATTGCATCTAATAAACATTTTAATAAGACTACTAGTTCTATGTATATTCTTGCCCATCTTAACACTTCACTTGAGGTAATTACATATTATCATTTTTGTTCTGTACCTCAGCAAACAAGTACTTGGTCAGAAGAGATATTATTTTTGAGAGATTCCTCTGTAAATTGCTCTAAAACAAGCTTCCTTATTAGTTAGTGGTTATCACTCACCTAACCTCAATTTCTCAATTTAAATAATTGTGATTTAACAAATGATGAAGCTATGGTTTACTGCCTCTGCTTCCATTGCTGCAAGCTGATCACATACAATTTTATGGAGATGATTTAGTACATCTATTATTTAGATAAAGTAGAAACCCTTTCTGTTGGACACACATAGAAGATATATCAGAATAAGACAATGCAATGATATGGTCATTTCTTTTAATTTTCGAATTAACAGGATGGTGTCAAAGACAAAAGAATTACAGAAACAGTGATTGGCATCATTGGAATTGAGCAACAAGCAGTGACATATAACTTGTAATTACTGCTTTAACTAATTGTTCTTACTGGATTCTTTAAAACCACCCATCTATGGTGGATCCTGTCAACAGTTTTGAGGATGCTTATATTTAGTTCCCTCATGGTTCCATTTCTCATTCTAACACCCTCTTGCACACCACTGCAAATATACAACATTGCTGAGTAAATCCATTTTCAGGGCACAGCATGAACTCAGGATAGGCTGTTCCTTACCATCACTTTGTGATCTGGCGGACAGCTTAGCATAAAGCATGTGCCTAAAAGTTTTTAGAAATGGGTATAAAATAAAATACAAAGCCTTTTCTAGAATCCTCAGTAAGGCACAGCCATATTGTGTGCAGCATGAAAGAAAGCAATTTGGTCTGCCTCTCCCCGTCCTGCATTTTTCTCAACTACAACACTAAACTGCCTGTACCCTCTTGTTTAAGAGCTATCCAACTGAAAAACAGCATTTTCAGCATGTCCAGGTAAGTCCTTCAGAAGGAGTGAAGGTAAATAGACTATTCCAGGCAGCATATCGAAGGTTAAGTTCTAAGGAAATACTGCTGTTTATTTCTGTTAGCATTTATTCTGCAGTTGCAGTTATTATACCCATCCAAGCTCTTTGGATTCCCCAGGTAGGTATGGTGGGAGAGCAGATTGACTAAGATGATGTTTATGGTTTTGTAGAAAAGTCTACAAATATGCAATTCTTCACCTTGACTAACTTATTCAGGAAGTAAGAACCATTTATAAATTGGCAGAAAACATAGCTCATAATTATATAGGTAACTTTTGTTAGCGTAAAATTCTTTCTTTCTTTTTTTTTTTTTTTTTTTTTTTTTTTTTGGAGAACTGCTAAAAATAAGTAATGTAAAATTCACCTCAGAAGTTAAAAGGCAAAAGAAACCCATGAGGAAAGGCTTACTAGAGTTTAAAATATATCCTACAACTACATTTGAGCAAATAAAAGTAAAATAAGTTTCCCTTAAAAATAATAGTAAGGAACCTAACAAATCTAAGAGGATTTAGAAAACAAAAATATACACATAGTAAATATATATCATAAGCTATAACTATAGCTACAAATGGCATTAATAAAACTATGAGGTATTATTGTTTGTGTAAATACGAAAATAAATGTGAAGTATGTGATAGGTAATTTTCTAGCACATGCATTATTTAATTGGAACCTGTTACACAAAAGTATTGAGTGTTATATTTAAAAATACAACACTATAAAAGTTTTTTTAAGCTAGGGGAATATTTTGTAACTTTAAAATTATTAATTTAATTATTATCTTATACTCTCATTCATATCTATAATGTGTTCTTTCAAAGTCCCACTACCATTAGCATTTCTTATCCCTTCCTTTTACACAAACACACACACACACACACACACACACACACACAAGCCAGGACATAAAATAGCTTTATTATAAGTAGGAGTTTTCCACTTTTTTTTTCAATGTAAGCAGCCATGTAGAAAATGAAAACGTGCACACAAGCTAATGGGAAAAGAAAATGAGATCTAAGTCATGAAAAATTGCCACAAATACAGGAGAACATAAACTTAAATAATGGTGAGTACAGAATATGAGTGGTCTTATCAACAAGTGAAATAGTAACTTAATGGTCTTGTAGATTTTGTGAATAGATTTATGGCAATTAGAGGCAAGAGAGTCAAGTTGGGATGGATAGATGGATGGATGAATGGATGGATGAGAAAGGAGTGGTCAAGGAGTACTAAGTTATATCTAAGAAGTACAATGTCCTGCAGCGTAGTAGAGGTTATATATAACAAGGTACTATGTATTTTAGCAAAAAGGCAAAAAACGTCTTAAATGTTTTAGTCCTAAAGGGATGATAGAAGTTTAGGGAGATGTTGTGTTTTCTATTGTAATGAGAACATATAGAGGACAGAGTTCATTTGTGCCTTTTAGTTTCAGAGTGTTAACAATTCATGACCATCATGGCATGAACTATGGCAGCAGGCAAATAGGTATGGGTTTAGAGCAAGAGCTGAGGCTTCACATTTTGAGAAACTATCATGAACACACACACATACACACACACACACACACACACACACACACACACACAGGAGAGGGTGGGTGGAGGGAGGGGGAGGGAAGCAGGAAGGGAGAGAGAGTCTTCAATGAGAGTACATCTCCTAATCCTTCCCCAATAATTCCATAAATTGAGGACCAATTATTCAACTACAGGGCCCTATGGGAGTCATTATTGTAGAAATAACCAAGGGAAGTAACAAGACTGTGGTAATTTGAGGTGGAAACTCAATAGTTAGGCAGGATAATCTAGACAATTGTCATCCTCCTGCCTCTGCTTCAAGAGTACTGGCATTATAAACATAACACACTACAGCTGGTGAGATGAAAGGTGTTTATCCTGACTTCAGCAGGAAATAGTGTATACACATATCATAATACCACAATATCTCTTATGCTGTATGTATTAAGAAAAAATTTATATAATATTTAAAACTGAAGAATCATGATTAATTTGTCCTAAAATTCACAAAATACTTAAATGTAGATTATTTTAGCCATATATGAGATGGCTAACAAAAGATCTGGGAAATGGTGATTTTCATATATTAAAGGAAATATAAATTCGTTATATTCAATCTCAATTAAAAAATAGTGTTAATCCTCATTTTTAAACCTATTTCAAGGAAAATTTATAAATATGCATTGGACTGAATGTCACTTCATAATATTGTATCAATGGTGAAAAAATCTTAGAAAAATTATATACTGCTCCATTGACAAATCTTTTATGTGTGATATCAATTTAAGGGACTAGCAATCTATTTCTGGTAAAATGTAAATAGAGTCTTCTCCAATGATATCATGTTGTGACAGATACAAATTATAACCCTATTTGGTCCATTTCAATGATGAATAAATGCATAGCTCATGAAAGTTTTTCTGTAATATGCACACACTAATATGTATCAAGTTGTTTATAAAGATTTATCTCTAAAGAACACGATTACAAAGAAAATAAAATTTTGTGCTTACTATATTTGTGTGTGTATTCATTAATATAGTGTTTTGCAGTTTAGAAATTATGTTTTAAAATTTTTTATCCTATTTGCATATGTGTGTTTTAATTAAAATAAATATTTTAGGGAGTAGAGAAACAACTCCATCAGTAAATGCTTGCTAGAAACTCATGAGATCTCGAACACTCACATAAAACCCAAGTATTTCATATATTTGTAACCCTGAAGCTGGAAGGAGAGAGACAGCTGGATTTATGAGGCTCACTACCCAGGCAATCTAAACAATCAGTGAGCTTCAGGTTCTATATGAGTCTCTGTTTCAAAAAAAATAGAGAGAGCAAGTAAGGAAGACACCAAGCATCAACCTCTGGTCTCCATGTGTATTCCTGGATACACAAATGCCTACACATACACCACACACACACACACACACACACACACACACACACACACACAAAAAGATATTCAAATACAATTAGCAGGATGATTACATTGAAATGTGTTTAAAATGGCAAATTATGATGTTGCCATAAACTGGTCGAATCCAAGTTTTGTTGATAACCATATTGTACTTAAAGAAGAATTGTTCAAGAGGAGCTATGTATGTATTGTGTACTATGAGCAAGAACAACTAAATTACTTGAAATATTATCCTACTCACATATAGACTATTTCTAGGACATTTATGATTTCAATTTTTTTTGACAAGGTCTCACATTACCTATGTTTGCCTCAAATCCAGTATATAGTCAAGAATGATATTTAATTCAGATCCTCCTACATCAAGTTTCTGAGATCTAGAATGACAACTGCATATTGTTATGCCTCGTTCAATGTAGTTCACATGTGGGTCAACCCCTTTAGAAATAGGATGCATTTGTATGAAACATCATAGCATTATCTCCTGTGGTATCCTTAAACTAACATGTGACACACTCCTGGGTTATAGAATAACTTAGGGTGGCTGGCTAGTATATTTAGAGAATAAATTAAACTAGAATAGCCGATCATATGTAATGAACTGTTGTTTCATGAAATTAGGTAAATACTTCTTTATATGTGAAATATGTTTTTCACTGTTATTTAAGAAGTGAATATTTGACATTGATCCCAACCTAGATTTATAATAAAAAATCATGCCATCTTGTGAACCTGTATTGCTCATGTAACTTCTAAATTTTTTTGAGTGGCATGTAAGACAATACTGCTTAACAGCTAATAGGACTTCCTGTTGCTTGTGTTTCTATCATTCCCACTAAGGGTGTTCAGATATTGAAGGCTTTCCCCTTTCAATATTGTCTACTTTACAATGGCACATATTTTTCTAAGGGTTCAGATGTTACACCTTACAAAGTAGCATTGATGTTGGATGTGTATATCCTCAGAGCCACGAGATAAACATGTGATAACAAAACAAGCCTGGTGACATCATGAAAGATCGCAAAACTTCCATAGACTTGTAAATAGATGCCAAGCTTCTAAGACATTTCTCCTGCAGTGGTTAGTGCAGGTGTGTGCCTAAAGTTCCAGAAGTACCTGAGGACCCTCATTTTCCTGGGAACTCAGTTGGAAGCTTTGCAATAAGCTGTTGTGAGCCACAACTGTAATTAGCAAGTGACACCTTGGCAGAACTAATTGACATCTAACTGAGATCAGTAAGTGGTCTTTGACTAGGCTACATGAAGTTAATAACTCCTGGCTATATACTGGCCAATTTTCTTTTCCAAGAAGAGAGTTCAATCACAGTATCTCAATACTAGAGTTTTATTACCAAGATAAACATGAACTGTAACAACAGCAATGATAATAATAGTTCTATGAAACATAAAAGCAGTATATAACAGGGACTTGTTCTTGTGAATAATGCTCTAACAAACCCAGTATGTCTACCATGTGCTGATTTGGATTCCTCTGGGCTTAACATAGGAAGTTTGGTCAAAACTGCTCACAATTCTTAAGCATCCAGTAAAAGTAAAACAAAATTACATTGAATTTCCACCTTTCCTTACCCCCGTCAGAAAGGCAATCATTAGGGAAAAGGGTCAGTGCTGGTGAGAAGGCAGAAAAGAAGCTTTTGTTTCATTTGATGGGAATATAAATTATTTGTGCAGCCAGTCACTGTGGACATTGGTATAGAAGGTACATAAACATGTAAGTGTAGAATAAGCACATCAAGACTACTTACAAAGCAAACTTGAACATCCAGTGTATCATGGGTGGAGTGACTAAAGCTCCATAGAGCATAGAAAAGATAAAAGCAACATTGCAAAGCATCCTAACAAAATGCACAGTTAGTTCAGTCACTTAAAATATTTGTAATGCTTTTGAACAAGAGAACAGAAACACCAGAAATATATAAACCTGAATCCCTAGAACCACGTGAACTCCTTCCTAGCTCTTCCCACCCCAACGTCCTCCTTCCCTGCTTTCCTCCATGCCTGTTTTTCTGCCTTTCTCACTTTCTGCCTCTTATTCCAGTTGAAATTACATTGGATTCAGTAAGTAATGGAGGGCTGAAAATTGCTGGTATTCATTCAGACAGTTTGGAACTTATAAAGCCATTTATATGCTACAAAATTTGCATTCTTCAGTAGAAAATTTCATCAAAAGAAATTGCACCTTTCACTTAACCCTCTACAAAGTTTACTGAGTATGGCTTTAGTTACTGTATAGAGTTTAAAATGTTGCCAGTCCAGAGCATAATTGCAATTTATTTGGGGCTATCTTTAGCCCCTAATGCATTCCTTCTCCACCTCTATGTGACTAACAGACACAATATTTTGAGATTTATTGACTTAGCAAAACCCTAATCCCTAGCAAGCAAAAGGTTACTAGAATCACCAGGTGGCACCTAACACTTACTGCTGAGGTTTTTTTTCTCTTTGCTGTCACTGACCACTTACTATTTCCATCAATCTGTTACTCGAGTATCTTGATATATAACGTTCTTTGTTCCATTGCTGAAAAGAATTCATCAAGCTGTTACTACATTATATACAGAAGCTGCTCCACAGGACCCTACATCCTCTGTTCCAATATCCAGGCCAACTACTGTGCAGGAGTATCTCTCCAAAGCTCACAGCTAAAACTAATAACAACATTATCTCCCATGACTCAATGATACCCAGAGAAGTTAGATACTTCTGTGTAAACAGTGAGTTACCTAGGGCCTACTTGTTTACTTGCTTTGTGTTTTACATTTGTTCACATAGGCACTTGATTTCTATAATAGTTTTCAGTGATTAGACATACAATACATATATATATATATATATATATATATATATATATATGGATAGAATCATGAATAATGGTTTTATAAAATTCTCTAGTGTCTATTTCACAATTCTACAAATGATTTCAACAAAATTGACTTGTCAAGAAAGATAACTCATGTTCTTTAGTTTTCTTTTTGGTCATAAACTGAGATGATTCAACTCTGTGGATTAAAACAAAACAACAAAAAAGGGGTAAAGACAGGAATTCCAAGACTGATGTTAAAGGCACACTACATATGTTTCTGTTTCATATAGGTTTTATTTAGAAACCTCTCAGAGATGTCTATTACCATTCTCTCTCTCTCTCTCTCTCTCTCTCTCTCTCTCTCTCTCTCTTTCTCTCTGTTCTATTTTTTTCACTTATTCAATTTATGTCCTGCTCACTGCCTCCTCCCAGTCACCCCTCACATAATTCTAACCCCTCCTCTGAGTGTGATCCCTTGGGTCTCTCCCCCAACCCTTGCACATAAGGTCTCTGTGAGTCTAGGGGCATTCTCTTCCACTAAGGCCAGACAAGACAGCCCATCTAGATGAACATATCCCATGGACAGGCAATAGCATTTGGTATGGACCCTGCTCTAGTTGTTCGGGACCCATATGAAGACCAAACTATGCGTATGCTACATATGTGTGGGGAGGCCTAGGTCTAGCCACTGTGTTCTTTGGTTGTTGGTTCAGACTATAAGAGACCCAGGGGGTCAGGTTAGTTAATTCTGTTGGTCTTCCTGTGGAGTTCCTATTCCCTTAGAGGCTGCAATTCTTCCTCCTCTTCTTCCTGAAGAGTCCCCAAGCTCCATCCACTGTTTGGCCATGAGTGTCTGCATCTGTCTGAGTCATATACTGGGTGGAGCCTCTCAGGACAGCCATGCTAATCTGATGTCTGTAGTCATAATAGAGTATAATTAATAGTGTTAGGAATTGGCCCTTGCCATGGGATGGGTCTCAATTATTGGTTGGTCATTTCCTCAGTGTCTACTGCATCCTCCATCCCTATGTTTATTGTGGACAGGATAGATTTTGGGTAGAAAGTTTTGTAGTTGGGTTTGTGTCCCTATGGCCTCATTTGGGTTCCTGATTGGCAACAGGTAGTTCATTCTTAAGGTTCCATATCCCCAATGCTTTGTGATGTGTTCTATAAAGCCAAGGATATGTTTTCTAAAGCCAAAGATATGCTTTGTAGAGCAAGGTATGGTGGGAGGGGGTACCTCAGCGGGCCCATGTGAGACACCCCTCCCACATAGGTACCAGACATATAATGGGTCTGCTATAGAATGGAGATTAATTGGGGACATGAGAAGGGATTTGAGAAGGAGTAGAGGTAGGAAAAAAGAGAAGATTGAGAAGGAGAGAGAGAGAGAGCCACCCAGGCTGGAACACCTAGAGAGAGGGGGGGGAGAGAAAAGGGGAAAGAGATAGAAGGATGTCAGAGATAGAAAAGTAACAGAAAGTAAGAAAGACTCAGAAAGAGTCCAAACTGTCTAATTTATAGGAAGTCAGACCTCCTTACCTGGTTCTTGGTAACTGTTTGGCAAACTTAGAAGGAATGACAACACTGTGAGTCACAACTAAGGACACCCCATTTCATTCTTGGGTGCCGCCATTCTCCCAGGTCCCTGTCTCTTCCTGGAGATGTCCCCTACCTCCTTATCCCTGTCAACAGCATATTTCTAATCTCTTGATATAGAAAGTTAGAACTGTTTATATACAGAGGTACAGCCCCACAATATAAGAAAATGCCTGCCCTTTTCGACACAGAAGCAGAGATAGCCATGCTGACAGTACAACAGATTGTATTCCAAAAGATCTCAGTGCAAACTACACCTGAGGTGTGGGGGGGATGAAGCAGAGTCCTTGTGTTCTTGTCTTTTCCCTTTCATCCTTTAATATTTTTTTAAACTAAAACTTCAACTTGAAGAGGAGAAAAGTTCTCTACTCATTCCAATAAATAACAAATCTGTAGTTTTATCCACCTGATGTTCTTTGAAATGTCAATTTCAAGGGAGAAAATTAGTGTTGGAGAGCCTGGAACTAAAATTTCAACGGTGCCATTCTAAATTGTGCATGCAGATGGGCAATTAGACCTGCGATGGGTAATTGCAGCCTAAGTGAACCCTTCCGAGGGCAGCTTCCAAACTGATTTTGAAAGGTGAATTTGCAGAAACCCTTATACATTTTCTGCTGTTGAAAAGGCACAGAATGTCCACCCTTTACAGGAAAAAGGGAAAACATCTGTCAGCCACACCTCAGCAAAATAAAGATGCTTGAAGAAGTAAGAGTGGACCATGAGAAGAATGAAATGAATAAAATAGACATTTTGCATTGATGCAAATTGTAATGCATGATATTTCATTGCAATAAACATTTGACTAAATAAAACAGAATCATTACTAAGTCATTGACTCACCCAGAAATGCCATTGTTAATATCTTTCCTTTTCCTTTGGATTTTACTAGTAGATTCATGAATAACTATTTTACATTGATATGTGTGTTTATGCATGTATGGATGTGAGTACAGTGAGTATGTGTTTTATAGTACACATGTAGATGTGAGCTTCTCTATTTCTTGTAACTTTCTACTGTACTGTACCATTCAACACACAGTGTTACTCAATTTTAGATTGTGTGATTGTTGAGGAAAAGTATAATTTGTCTTCTATTTAACTTTGCTTTCATTAATGTCTATTATGACTAAATGACTTATTAATGCTTACTGGATATGAAAGGACAGAGAATAAGGTAATGATATAGAAAACATAAACATATTTGAGGAGTTGTTTCAGGAACAAAAATGTACTTACCATTGTTGAGTCTTAACTGGATCAACAAATGCTGAACCATCTTTCCTAGGAGAATTGCAAGTTGTTCCTGTGAGAATCCATCATAAAGATGTGTAATGTTTGTGGTTCTGTTGAATGATACTTTATTAGTATGTGTTATTGGTTGATTAACAATGACTCTTTGTTACAGCAATGTGAAGTTAGCATACATGCTTTTTCTCAAGTCATATCATAGTCCTCTTATGTGTATGTAACACTATATATTTCATAAAGTGTGCTTGAAGGCAACTCTTAAATAATTGTATAATATATGCAGAAGGATATATATTTGTGTAGGACCACATGTGTATAGGAGTGTGTGTGTGTATGTGTGTGATGATTGTGTGAGTGTATGTATAGCCCAGATGCTAAGAGTAGTCCACCTCTTTTATGTTAAGGTCTCTTGCTAGTTTCTAGAGCTTGCTTAGGTGATAGGCTGCTATCTAACGAGTCCTAAGGATTGTCCTGTCTCTATCTGATCAGTACCAGGATTATAAGCAAAAGGCACTGTGATTAGGTTTTTCTGTGAGTTCTAGGGACCAGACTCAAGTCCTCTTGTTTATAAGGCAAGTACTTCACCAATTGAGCTCTGTTACCAGTCCTCTTGTGGCCATTTTAAACAGTAAAATCTCAGATAAAACAAGCCAAATTTATATATACATATATATATAAACTAAATATATATGTTTATATATATAAAACTAAAAATAGTTATAAATTTACATATATTTATAATTATATATTATATGTTCATATATAAGTATATAAATATATATTATATATTATATTATAATTATATATGTTCATGTTTTAGACCACATGCTGTAATAGGAAGAATCTTGTCACCTTTCTCATCTGTTAATGTTAGTAAAGGAACTCAATTGGATTTTTTGGTTTAGGTATTTTTATTTGTTTGTTTGTTTGTTTGTTTTGTTTCTTTATGCCACTGTGCATATGCTCCCATTCCAGAATGGCAGTACAATTGCCATAAGCTTGAATTGCAAAGTGTATGTACATTTTAACAATTGGCAAACTTGCAAAAAATGTAATATGAATTTAATGAGGATTCAATGTATTTGTTGTACTGAAGAAGACACTGCCACTGTTATAAACAGCTGTAAACAAGGCACATTTAACATAAGGATGCACAGAGTAGCTGCTAAAGGAGTTTGGAAAAATTTATCAAAACTCTAATCCAACTTAGTTACAAGGATAAGTCAGGGATTTTTTTCTCCTCTCTCTCTCTCTCTCTCTCTCTCTCTCTCTCTCTCTCTTTTCTTGTCTTGTCTTTTCTTTCTTTATCCCCTCCCTCCCAGGAAACCTAGATTGGCTTCAACCACCATGTACCTGACAGAGACTCTACATTTCTTACCTTCTTGCCTCCATCTCTAAAGTGCTTATATTTCAAGCAGGCACCACTGTGCTTACTTTATAGCTTGGCACTAACACTCCAATTCAGGACTTTATACAGGGGAACAAGCATTCTAAATTTCAGCTGCAGTCCAATAAGTGGAATTTTTCAAACTAGAATTTAAAAGTAAAGAACAATCCTGATAGAAAGATATAACTATTTCTGAGTTCAAGGCCAGCCTGGTCTACTGTTCTAGGACAGCCAGGGCTACACAGAGAAACCCTGTCTTGAGAAACCATAAAAAAAGAAAAGAAAAAAAAAGACATGACTAAGTAAATGAGTAAATGTATCACAATACTCCTTACTGTATGTGTGCTATCCCCTCAAAATTCAAATAGCAAAGCCTAACGACCAATATATAATATAGGAAAGGGAACCTTCAAATAGTGAAGAATTACTATCAAAAAACAGAATTACTATGAAAGAAGTTATTTGCTGAAAAATAGACTTTAATCGTGTGAACAGAGTGGCTCAATGGGTAACAAACAGTGTTGCTGAGCAAGCCTGTGAGTTTGATTCCAAAAACATACATAAAGATGGAAGAAGAGAGCTAAACCCATAGAATTTCCTCTGATTTCCACATGTACATTGCAGTATACATACCAGTCCTGTCTCCCAAATAACATCATTTATACAACTATTATAAATATAAATAAACAATATTTTAATGAATGAATGGATTAAAAAGCGACATTCCGGAATAGGTTTTTTTTTTTTTTTTCTGCCATGTGAAAAAAAAAAAAAAACACAATGCCATGAACCAGAAGCAATTCTTCCCCAAAACATCAGATGTGCTGAAATCTTGATCTTGGGCTTTGGAGTCTCCACCAATGAGAATGGATTTCTGTTCTTTGAAACACTCCTGGTTACTGCTAGGGCAGCCTAAATGGATCAAAGCACGTGGCATAATCAGCCATAGCATAGTTGCAATAAGGTATGCATAGAAAAGACTATGCTAACAATATTCAGTAGAAAAAACAACCAGCATGTAAAAGCACTGTACTACATACAAGGGAGAATATAACAATAACCCTGAAGCAACATTGATGATATAGATGCAGGAATTATGTCATATGTTGTAAAAGTTTTATGATGTTGTATAACATGTTACTATGAACTGAGTAGCTTTAAACTACAGATATTAGTGCTATAGACTTCAAGATCTTGAAGCTGACTCTTGTACCAATGAGTTTCTAGGCTGCAGGCAAGGTGTTGGCTGGGTTATTTTTTTTTCTGGAACTCAATACAGTCTCCTGAGATTGTGAGATATCGACAGAATATATTTCATTTAATTTTTAGAATTGAAGAACTGATTTTCTTACTGGCTGTCAGTCTGGGCCAGTTTGTATCCTATATTCTGGCCATGTGTTCCTCTCAAGGACCACATTTGAACTTTTTAAACACAAACAGAAAAGTAGCTTCAAGTTTACCACTTTAAGTAAAGTCTGTCCTTTACAGGACTCAGCTATTAATGTCAGGACAATACTATTAAAATCAATTCCATTTTTATCAGAGATTTTTCCTATTATTTGAAAAGAACAAAACAAAAAATACTTGTTCACTTTTGTCACAGAGTGTACATTTGTCATGAGCATGGCATGAATGATGACCACACATCCTATACCCTTTCAAGTGAAGTGAAAAGGACCAACCTGTTAATATTTAAAATGGTGAGTTGTAGGCTTTCAGGAAATAGTTCAGCATCAAAAGTTCCAGTGAGGTTTTTTCTTGTTTTGTTGTTGTTGTTGTTGTTGTTGTTGTTTGGTTGTTTAGTTGATTGGGTTGTTGTGGTTGTTGTAACTATTGTGTTGTTTTTTATAAGTTTGTGTGTGTGTGTGTGTGTGTGTGTGTGTGTGTGTGTGTGTGTGTGTACTTCCTACTGTGAAAGAGCACAAAGAATAGCATCTGTGTCTATAGCTTAAAAGTGAGGTCAGTATAAACTATTGGTAGTCACTGAAAGGATAGACAACTCAGGTGAAACAGGAGAAGAGAATGTTTTCACAATGCTGTGAGAAGGAGCAAGCAAAGAGGGAAGGAAGAGAGGACACTGTGTGTGAGGTCAGGAACTTGGCAGTAGGGTTTTGTGGGACCTTGTTTGAAACACAAGGGACTATTTAGTCCTCTGAAAGATACCTAGATTTTTATCTTTGGGAAATTTGTTGTATTTATTGTTTTTTAGAATTGGAGTTGGATGGGGATGTCTTAGGTGTTTGTTAGCATAAAGAAGAAAGTATTGTGGACTAAGCATAGCAATACTAATCTTAGCATCTTAAAGAACGTAAGGGACTCAGTGAAAATAAAGCCTTCAAATATTGCACTAATCATACATCCTTAGCACCTTATCTTGGATTTGATACTGCCCTAATATAACACATACTGCATGGCTACCTCTCTAGTTTCATGAGCACCCACTTCCTTCTGTCTCCTTCTGCTTTACTTAAACCGATTCCCTTAGTTTCTTAACAATGCTAAGATTACTACTATTATACTTGGTCTTCACCACCTTCTTCTTTATGGCGACCTTGTTCATTTATTTCAGATCACAGCAAATGTTTGTCCAGTGTCCAACTCCAACAGTGTAATCTCATACACTCACATGGCTACTTTTTGGCATATTGCCCTATTTTATTCTCTAACTAGTACTTCAGACCATTAGATACTTTACTAGTTCATTTATTTTCTGTCATCGTTCAGTATATTCTTCCCCTGGATATACCATGGGCTCTCTAGGACATACAGTGTGTCCTTCTGGGTTTCCAGTATATCACTAGTAACTAGATCAATGCCAGACATACAGAAGAGGCTTTAAGTTGTTTGTGAGCAAATAAAATCCATAAAAAGTAGAAGGTATTTGACATAAGGGGGAGGAGAGGCCCTAGGTCCTATAGATGTTCAATGTCCCAGTGTAGGGGAATGCCAGGACAGGAAGTTGGAAGTGGTTGGGTAGTAGAGTACCCTCATAGAGACAGGGGGATAGGATAGGGAGTTTCTGGAGGGGAAACCTGGAAAGGGAATATCATTTGATATGTAAATAAATAAAATATCTAATAAAAATGTTAGGATGTATTGGGAAGCTTACTTTTTCCTGTTTATTGTATCATACCAGAGAAATGATCAAAAAAACAAAACAAACAAAAAAACTACTGTATTCATGTGACAATTAGCGGATTTGACCTTATGAAATTGCTGTTTACTTTGGGTCAAAGGTAAGGGATGTCTTTCAGGGATATAGTGCAAAGCCAAAACTGCCAAATTTGGTAGATCATAACTACTGTATGTTATTATCTTTTGTGAATAGGGAAACTGAGGCTCCATCCAATTAAGATAGGCATGGCTTGTTGTCATAGAGATGGCATTTCACATCACTCTGTTTAGCTGAAGGGATTTGTTTAGCTTTGACATTCAGCAGTTTTAACTGGCTGTCTGTTCTGAACCTTTCTGAAAAGTAGATGCTCCTCTGCTTATTATCCAGAATTCTTACCATCTTTTAGAATTCAGAGGAAGGGAAAGTTAAGGGTGCATATTGAGTAGAATTTCTGATTTTAAACCTTTGCTTGATAATGGTACAGCTTTATTTTTCTTCTTATTTTTTATAAGAAAACAAATGAATAGAGCTACAAGCAGAAGCAATAACTATAGATGTGTCTTTTCTACTTTACCTGAGAAGTTATTCAGTTCAAAATCAGCTTTGTTTTCTTTTTATTGAGCATTTTCTCCTTTTTAGTCTTTTCCTATTTCATGTGCTAAATGCTTCGTAAATGATTTGTGAGGTTGATATTTAAACAACACTTACATTACTTAATCACACAGTTCACTATTCTGAAACATCAGATTTTTTTTTTCAATTTAAATATCTCTATTTGGATGTCAAAGTATGCTACCATCACCAAGGCTAATTCAACAACAAGCCATGATTATGTCATGTACACCTATTTTATTCTTATTCACTGAAAATCTGACTCTCACTTATTTCACTTGTGTGTGTGTGATTATTCTTTATTTTTTCTTTTATCTTCTAGGCATGACTTTCATTTCAAAAACAAAACTATATTCTAGACATATAAAAGTCAACATAATATTAACAAAAGCTGTTTAGGGCTGTGGATGAGTAATTGCTTAGAAATGTTCTTTTTTGATAAGGTTAATGTATTATTCTAAAACAAACTAAAGACCATGGGGAACATGTAAGTATGCATAATCATATGGTTCATGTGATTCAGATACACATATGTATACCGGTACAGATGCATATATGGATATATGCAGATGCTAGAGGACAAACCAGCATGTTATTTATCAGGTAGAATCCACATTAATTTTGAGACAGAGCCTCTTACTTACCTGGGATGTGTGGAGAAGGCTAAACTACCTAGCCAGTACTAGGAAATAAAATACACTTCAGTCACCTCTTTTTCAGTGCTAGGATTAGAAGCACATAAGATCATATTTATTTTTCCATTGTTTTGGGGGTTCAGACTCATGAACTAGCTAGCTCTTGTGTCGCAGTCTCTGTGTGAAGGAATGTGTGGAACAAACATATGAATGTGTGGTTTTGTGCACCCGTTTATATGCATCATAAAGCCAGAGCAACACACCATGTGTCTTTCTTTGTTGTTCTCAGCCTGCCTTATTGCTTTAAGAGAGGGTCTCACACTATAAACTGTTCAATGCTTCTGCTAAGCTAATTGGTCAGCAAGCTCTCCAAATCTGCATATTCTGCCTGACAGTGCTGGGATTAAAACCATGTAGAGCTGTGTCCAGCTTTTTGGATAAATGTTGGACTTTTGTTGCCTATTTATCCCTAATTCACAAAAGACTGAAGCATGTACTTGCCTTTCTGGAGCTTTATAGGCACGCATCTTTTCCAGAATGATAACAAAAATAATTGTGCAGTAGCAATAGCTAACTCTAGATAGTATTCTCTCCCTGGTTACAGGTGAGAAATCCAGAGAAGTAAGATGACCTCAGTTGGCAAGGTTCATGCTGGTCTAACAACAAAATTTGAACTTCTGACTAACTACATTTGATCAGTGCTCTGGCTTGACCTGACTACAGTATATTGTGTTTCCTGGCCTTGGTCTACCCAATATTTTCCTTCATTTTTATTTAAGAAACTGGATGAAGTCTCTCTGATTACGATTGTCTATCAATATAGTAGACTATCATTAAGAACCATTTCATTGGAAAATCCACAGAATTGACTAACCTGGCCTCATAGAAACTCACAGAGGCTGAACCAACAATCAGGGAGTGGTCATGGTTCTGAACTAGACCCTCTGGATGTATGTTATGGTTGTGTAGCTTGGTCTTCCTGCGGGACTCCTAACTGTAAGAACAAGGGGTTAGGGGCTGTTTCTGTTCCTTTGCCTGTTTTTGGGACCCTTCTTCTCCTCCTACGTTGCCTCTTCTAGCTTTAATATGAGGGGATATGCCTAGTCTTAGTTTAACTTTGTATGCCATTTTAGTTGGCTTGGATGTACTGCTCGAATCTGAAGGGAAACTGAAGAGTAATGGATATGGAGGACAAGGTATGTGGAGGGGAGAAAATGGGAGGTGGGAAAGAGGAGAAAGTGCGGTCAAGATATTATATATAGGAGAATAATAGAACCAGGGCCAGGAATCTGGAGAGGGTTGGTTGGTGAGCAGGGGGAGGGGGAGGGAACAGGGTTTTTTTTTTCAGAGGTTAAACTAGGAAAGGGGATATCATTTGAAATGTAAATAAAGAAAATATCTAATATATAAATAAATAGAATAATAAATAAAAAGTAATCAGAAGGAAAAACAACAACAAAACTCAAACAGACAAAAAGAAACATTTACTACAGGTAAACCAAAGTAAGTGTGGTAGAAAAATGCAATATATATCTTGTTTAAGTAGATATAAGTATATCCTTGTGTTGGGGGAGGAGGTGAAAATAAATCCACGGTAATCAAGGGCTAGACTAAAATGATCTCATTTCAGTTTGTCTGTTACAAAGGTCGATCGTGGTGATGACTCGGGCTCTAGATCATGTATTAAGTATTTGTTAACTGGTCAGAAAGGAATATAACTTGGTGCTTAATTTTCATAAAGAATTGTGCTAAATGCTTGTGATAAAGATGATATCACAGGACTAACAGCTGCGAGGCTTTATTCCTTACCCTGGCGATGGGTGTTCTTGGACAGGCATCTGTTCCCAAAACATTGACCAGGGACCCATATATCTAAGATTATTGGCATCTGCAAACTGCAATTTGTGATTCCTAAAACTTCACCAGAGGCCCTCTCTTTTTTTTTATACAACAAAAATGGGGACAAAGTGATGTGTTAGAACGGTGGGTTGGGTCAGAACATACCACACACTAGGCCCAAGCAGTTCCACGTATAAGAGGTTTAATTGAGAGGAAGAGAGGGGGTAGGTGGCACAGAAAGAGAGAAGGGGAGAGAGAAAGATGGAGGAATATATATATATGGGTTATGACGTATGGCCACAGGTAAAGGTGGGAGCCCAATGGATTCTGGGAATATGGTGGCTGTTGCCCTGGCAACAGGTCTGTGGACCCACCCATGCATCACCACAGGCTTTGGATGTCCTGGTGCTAAAACAAGGGAGGCTGGGTTGCAGAGGACATAATTTTGTGGAGCAATCTGAGGAGTAGTCTCTTATGGAAACTTGATATTACAAGAGAAGTTGTAGAGTATGGCCTGACAGAAACCCCAAGGAAATATACAGAAAATAGTCCTATGTTATGAGCTATTTAATACCATTAAAATTTCCATTTCCAGATCAGGGTCCTAAAAATGAAGCTTGTTCATTTTGTGAATGATTTACTTGTATATTTTGTGAAAAATGACCATATTCTAGGCTATTCTTTCAGAGTCTGTTGAGCAAAACCAGAGAGAGTTTTGCAAAGTATTTTAAAGCTAATAATCAAGTGTTATCATAAACCCTTCAGTTAAGCACCTAATGTTTTTGTTTGTGTACACATGCACGCTTATAGTGGAACTAATTGCTGAGATAAGAGAACTCTTACGAGCATTGCAGGAATTCACAATAAATATATAAACTGAGGATATGACTCTTCTACCCCATAGCTGAGGGGGAGCTTCTTATTGTAGACGTAAGGGAGAATATAGCCAGAGGCATCTGAAAGAGTACAGGATGAGAGAATGGAATGTGGCCAGCAGACTGGAGTCTGGCAATGAGATGAGAAAGGGATGTGGACAGAGAGAGAGGAGGACAAAAAGAGTATAGGAGGAGACAGAGAGAATGGGTCAGGAAACAGAGGACCTAGAATGAGGGGACCAAGACAGTGCAGAACCAAAATGGCAGGGTCATTTGGGAAATGAGAAGCTGGGAAAAGGAAAGGCTGTGATCTGAAGAAGTTTATGGTAGGGGATGAGGTCTGAGAAGACATGAGAAAAGCCAGAGGTAGTTGTGTGTTTCTGAGGGAGCCTGGTGCCCAGCTTGCCTTTTCGTATGCTTACTCTTCCACAAATAGCCAATTGAGTTTCTTTCAGACCTGACTGACAGTAAGTGATTTCAGTTTCTAATAAAAGTCAAGATGACATTTCCTCTGTTTACTGTTAAGACTGAGTAAGCTAAGCAAGTTGCTCAGTGTCACAGAATAGATTCTAATCAAGATTTTCTTTATTGTTATGTCTTTTTTTTTTTTTATAACAAATGGATTCTATAGGAAGCCTTAACAGGGAAATTAATTTGTAAAATAACCGTCTTGTTTATAGGGGAAATTTTTGATTTCCTATTACCTTATCAACTCTCACATTGTCCATAAAACTGCCAAACAATGTCAGTGAAATTCTCTTCTGTGAAAGTATATATGAACTATCCTCAAATATTCAGCAATATGACAGTGCTACATTATCTAGGACTGAGTCCAAGAAACATCATGCCGCCTCTATACCTTTACCTCCACCATTAGACTGGCTGTTTCTTCATCAGAAAATGGGGATAAATAAGGCATATGTGACACCTATTTTTAAACATCATTTATTAACAGAAATATAATATTAGCCAAAATTCTCAGCTGTATTTAAAATTGCCATAAGCTTTTGGTGTATACAAAGACTTGTGGACCATATGAAACAGAATTAGAAATGGTAATTATTACCAATTCTGAATATTGTCATCTTTCAAAATGTAGCATTCAGAAAAACATATGCAAAATTGAGCAGTTACCAGAAACTCGAAACAGTCACAAAGCTCATAAAAATTTTTACAGGATATTAAACTTTTGTTTTGAATGCCTGATAATAGACAGGGAATAATATAATATTTTGTTTGGCAGTGCTCATTAAGCACATTTCCAACTTACGAAAGCTACTTCTTGGAATGTGAAGTCAGTTGACATGCACAGCATTCTAGTTTGTTTTCTGTTGTTTCAATAAATACTGTGATCTAAAGCAACTTGGGGGATTTAATTGGTTTACACTCTCAGGTCCAATCTCACCTAGGCATGATATCAAGAACTGAAGAAGAATACATGTAGCAAAGCTATTTACTAGCTCTTTTTTTTCTGTCCATATTATATCAGCTTTCTTATATGACTCAGGATCCTTTGCCCAAGTATGACACAGGCCACAGTTGTCTGGGTCTTCTCCAATCAAGCAACAATTGGGACAGTCCCCATCACCCTCCAGACATGGCCACAGACTAATTTGATCAGTCCAGGCCTTTCATTGAGGCTCATTCTTTGAAGTTGACTCTGCTGTGTCAAACTCATAATACAAACTAAACAGGATATAGTGCTAGCTCAGTTTCCTAGACTGAGTAAAGTTCCCTCCACAGCAACTATAATTCTTTGACTTTCTTGCCTCCCACTTATATTGCTACTCCATGGATTTGAAGTGGGAATAGGAATTTACAAAACTAAGTAATAGTTTACTCAGAACTATGACTTTTAACTTCTCATATGCCATCATCCCTAATTTTATACATTACTTTTGAGATGATCTTTTTAAATAGCTTGTAGTTTTCCTTGCTAGCTTTATTAAAGATAAACACACATCACACTTCACATAACAAAAGGAAAGGAAGATACAACTATCTACCTAATTTTGGTCCCATAATGTCATGTTGATAGGTAATCATATATATTTCTGTGAGTGCTAACTTGTGTGTGTGTGTGTGTGTGTGTGTGTGTGTGTACCATTTGTTGGGAGGATTATGTAAGAGTTCTCTATTTTAGATCACATTTAAAGTTGTCTTATGTATTGCTGCATGATTGGTTGAATGAATAAGTAGATATGTAAAATAGGAAAGGTCATCAAAAATATTAGGTGATGATACCTCATTTGGTGAGGGCTCTGAGAAGAGGGTCAATTCTATATGTAATCACTGATAAAATTGCAATTTTCCAATAGGCACAGAAAAACTGGCTTAGTCCTGAACAGAATAGTAATAGAAATTCCAGCATTTTTCACAACCAGAGACACTAGCACAGTTGCCTTTGTAAACACACTGTTTATCTCAAAATACTCCTGTTGATAGCTTGGCATTGGGGGTAATCATTGCATAACAATGCTCTCAAACTGCTGGTGAAACAGTATGAAAAGTGAATGTTTCACACATAATAAACATAAAGGCAGGCTGCACTTAATATTTTAATTAAAACAGTTTCCTTTTGAGTTCAAACCCATAAAAGATTGTTTAGAGATACATCAGTAGAAATACAAGACAGACAAATAAATAATTGAATAAGTGAATAAATAAATAAAATCACCAAGTAGCCCTGTTATTTCAGGAGCAAATGTAAAAAAAGAATTCTAGCTAGCTGTGCAAGGACTGGGACCATTTTTAAAAACTAATAGGAGACAAAGGGAGTTCAAAGTAGATAAATGTAGCCTAATGATGTCTCTGATGAGCCTTTGTCTCTCATCTTTGTGTGCAGTAAAATATGAGGAGTTTAAAAGAGAGAGCCGAATAGTCAAAGACGTATCTGTATGTGTCACTAATGTGTGATGAGAACTGGAAGACAATGGGTGAATTGTTTCAGTTTTGATGGGCCTTTATCAGATATGTCTGCGTGAATTAAAAATATGAGTCATGACAAACAGGGGTGGAGGGAAAGGGAGGAGATAAGCTGGCTAAGTGAAGAGTCATACATTAAATGCTGTGAGGAGGGGTGTGTGTCAGTGGAGAAAAGAATGGCCTCTATTTCTGTATAAATGATCAGTCACTTGGTATCTGGCACAAGTGCACTAGAGTCTGAACACCGTTGAATTTTCATTACAGAATTCCTGTGAATGGATTTGAGAGGGCATAGTTGATTTATAAAATTTAGATATCACTGGATGTTGAACATACACTCTCCCTTTTTCCCTCAAATACTCTTTATTTCTCCTTTCAACCAATCCTTCTTGTTTCCCTATATAACTTTACTTCTATTTATATTTAATATATAGGTAGATGATATATAGATATAGATATGTATGTGTGTTTGAATGTGCATGAATGTATGATTTTCTGTAAATATAAAATCTAGGAGGAACTAGGAATAGAAAAGTTTGCATTAATTTTTCAGTTTCTGGCTTTACTCACTCATTGGGATTACTTCCTCATTTGTCTACTTTCTTTCAAACAACATGACTTCATTCATTAGAGCTGAAAAACACTCACTTTTGTATGTATGACATGTTTCATAGCCATTCTTTTGTTATTGGAGACTTAGGTTGCCTCTGTAAGTAATTTATTATGTAAAACATTGAAATGAACACTGATGAACAATTATTTCTCTGCTATGTTAGTCTGATGTCTTTTGGTTAAATACCCAGGCATGGCTAAATCACCAGGAATACCAGACATGTGTAAAGGTTCAAGTTTGACTATACCTCAGCCAGAATTTGCTGCTGTGGTTTGTTTAGCAAGAATAAATCACCAGCATGCCAGGGGTATAATCATTTCAGTGCCTAGACTGACAAGATGAGAGACTGAGCAAAGACATTAGTCACATTAACAACTCCCTTTATTTCCTTTCATTCTGGCATATTGTTCCCACTATACTGGGTATCCACAATCCTAGCACATCAAATCTCTCTGAGGCTAGGCACATCTTCTCCCACGTAGGCCAGATAGGGAGCCCAGCTAGAAGAACATATCCCACAGAACAACAAAAACTTTTGAAATAGACCCTGCTCCAGTTGTTTGGTACCCACATGAAGACCAAGCTGTACATCTGCTACATATATGTGGGGAGGCCTAAGTCCAACCAGTGTATGTTCTTTGATTGATGATTTACTCTCTGAGAGCCCCAAGGGTGCAGGTTAGTTGATTCTGTGGGTCAGCCTGTGGACTTCCTTTCCCCTTATAAGCTCCAATCCTTCCTCGTGTTCTTCCATAAGAATTCCAAAGCTCCATCCATTTTTTGGCTGTTGGTTTCTGCACCTGTCTTAGTCAGCTGTTCGGTGGAGCCTCTCAGACAACGGTCATGTTAGGTTCCTGTCTGCAAGCATGACAGAATATCATTAATAGTGTCAGAGATTGGTGCTTGCCATGAGATAGGTCTCAAGCTGGACTGGTTATTGGTTAGCCTTTTGCTCAGTCTCTGCTCCATTCCCCATCACTGCATTTCTTCTAGTCATGCATAAATTTTAGGTCAAAAGTTTTGTGATGTGTTGGTGTTCCTTTTGCTCCTTTGGGGTTTTGCCTGGACTACAGCCACCTGCTCAGAGAAGTGGGGAAGAATGGGGGAAGGATTATGGGAAGGGGTAATAGGGGGGCAGTGAGCAGATTGTAAAGTAAATAAGTAATAAATAAATAAATAATAAAATGGAAAAAAAACTATACTGAATTGATTTTATTCAAGCTACCCAAATGGCGATAGACAGTCCAACTGTAATATGCCTTTGTTTACAAAAATGTCAACCTAAGTTGGGACATTGGTTTTCAGTAGTCTTCAGTCATTTCAGATCTCAGGTTGTAGTTTCTTTAACTGGTCACTTAATGTGCCCATACCTGTTACACAAAACTGTATAAAGCCAGAGCAACAAGGAAATACATGCAAACTACTTTGTGATTACATGGATGGAATTAAAAAGTAGCACTGAGTGGTTAAAAGAAATGGTATGAAAGGAAATTTGGTTTCATACAATGAAAAAGGAAGGATCTTTCAGGAACGCAACAAAGAAAACAGTTTCAGTTTTGCAAAGAATGGACTTGGAAAAAATTGATGAGAGAATTTTGAGATACTTGCTCAAGCAAGAAAAACAGGATGAAGTTCAGTTTTCATAATCTACAATTGTTTTCTAAAGAATGTGTACTCTAGGACTACAAACCAAGGGACAGTATAAATTTATTGATGCACACTATGGAGAATTGAGTCTAAAATGAATGTATTAGCAAGTCTATGCATTTTTTAAATTGAAAAACAGATTATTTCTCATACTATAACATCCCAGACACAATTTCTCATCTCTTCGCTTCACCCTTACACTATTCATCTCTTTTAACCACAAGATCCACTGCCCTTCTGTTTATTCTTTAGAAATGAGCAGGCTTCTAAGAGAAAACTGTCAAGCAGGAAAGCAACATGCAATAAGACAAGGCAGAAACTCTTGTATTAAGGCAGGTCAAAGCAACCCAATACATGGTAAAGAGTGCCAAGAGCTGGCAAATGAGTCAGAGATACACTAGCCCCACTGTTAGGAGTCCTGCAAAAACACCAAAGACTACCCTACCTGAGAATCCTTCCCATATACAGTCATCAAATCCAGACACTATTGTGGATGCCAGCAAGTGCTGGATGACAGGAGCCTGATATAGCTGTCTCCTGAGAGGCTCTGCCAATTAGACTTCCGACTAATACAGAAGTAGAGGCTCACAGCCATCCTATGGACTGAGCACAGCATCCCCAGTGAAGGAGCTAGAGAAAGGACCCAAGGAGCTAAAGGAATTTACAGCCTTTTAGGCAGAACAACAATATGAACTAACCAGAACCCTCAGAGCTCCCAGGAATTAAAACACCAACCAAAGAGTACACATGGTAGGACTCATGGCTCCAGCTGCATATGTACCAGAGGATGGCATTTGTACCAGAGGAGGGGACGCCCTTTGTCCTGTGAAGGCTCTATGTCCCAGTGTAGGGGATACCAGGGCCACAAAGCAGGAGAGGGTGAGTTGGTGAGCAGGGGAAGGGGAGAGGGAATAGGATTTTTGTTTTGTTTTGTTTTGTTTTTTGAGGAGAAATTGGGAAAGGTGATATCATTTGAAATGTAAATAAAGAAAATATTTAAGAAAAAACAAAATAAAAAACAATCAAACAAACAAACAAAACCCACCAATCTATCATTACAATATATATAAGCAGATGACCTGGTGAGGTTCCATGCAGGCTCCATCCTTGCTGTTTACAGAAACATCAACCTAAGTTGTGACACTGATTCTTCTATATAGTCTTCAGTAGCTTAAGTCTTTTCCTGTGTAACCCCTTGTGAGTTCTGTATAGTTGATTCTCTGTCTCTGCAGGTGTGAAGAAAGGTGTGGAGGATGGATGAATGGATACATTTCAAGTCTCTCTCAGAGCATCTAGAAGTTCTTCAACTTGTGGCAACAGAATTCTATACTGTACATTGTATCATACATTAAGTGTGTGTGTGTGTCAGAGCTTGTGTGTCTCTAATTTTTCTGTTTTAATATAGAAACCAGTCTTTCTGTCTAGTGAGGATAAAATTGTTTTCTAGCATTATGTGTTTCTACTTGGGTTCATCTACAATGGCTGTTTCCAAATAAGGTTGCATTTTGAGGTTCTGGGACTTAAGAATAATACTACCTGTGGAGTGAGAAGGCATACAACAACCAGCATCAGTTACTTCCCTCGCTATGGCCCAATAGCTAACAGGAGCTACTCAAGGAAAGAAAGGTTCATTGGGGTTCAGAGGTTTTAGAGTACAGTCAGCCACTGTAGCTACATTATGAAGCCAGGAATATGATACAGGTCTATCCCCAGCCAGGAAGCCTACAAAGAATGCTGACAGTCAGCTTATGTTCATCTTTCTATTCAGTTCAGGACCCTAGGCTGTGGTATATTGCCAGCTGCCATTAGTGTGAACCTTCCTGCCTCAATTTTCTCAATGTAGAAACTCTCATAAATGTACCTACAGCTTCATTTTTAGTTGTCTTTAAATGCAATCAGATTGACAATCAAGGGGACGTGTCAGAAACACCTAACACTCACTAGTGCTAGATTGGCAGTGGATGCTTTTCTAGAGGAAATAGAAATAAATCTGTTCTGTAATTTCCATAATGAAGAAAAAGAAAATAAACAAACAATGATATACTGATTTTGGAAGAACTGAGAGAAAGAGAGCTGACTTGTCAGTCACAAAAATGAGATCTTTTGATAGGCGGACTGTGGCAGTAAAAGTTTTGGAAGGTACTTTATGGCAGCCTTTGACAATTGAAATTCAATAGGACCTGAAACTTTTAGGGTCTCACAGTGTAGTGAGGGAGATGAACCAAGAAGTTAAAATGATGCCTTACAAGCAATAGTAAAATGAGTCAAGCCATAGAAGAATCCTTTCCTTGATCTGTAAGGTTACTATTATTAGATTTTAGTAAATTTTGAAGGAGCAAATTATTGCCAAAGTTACCTCATGCTGAGAATAAATTGAGATAATCATTTACTACAAATCTAGGTAATGAGTGGTATACAAACAAATGATGTATTTGACTGTGTTTCTAGGATTTTGTTGTTTTCCATGTATGCCACCGTCAGACTCTACCCTACACATATGAAACTATGCATTCTGAAGATTAAATGAAATTTCTTATGAGTAACTCAAAACAGCTTCAAATGATGTGAGAATAAGACTCAAGTATGTACCATGATCAATATGATTTATAGTAAGTTTGATATAATTGGCTAAATCTTTATGTGTGTAATTTTAATTAGATCTTGTTTCTTAGGTTAACTAAATTAAAAATGCCTGTTAGATTAGTGCAGCACATCAAACTAAGGCTCTTTTGGAAAAGAAATAAATATAGAAAAATTAACAGGGTAAGTAAATTTTATTTTATTTGTTAAAAAAAAATAAAAAATAAAAAACCTGGGTAAATTACCTAGCCTTTTTTTCTCATATATTTACACTTCATTTGAGTTTTCCAGCTTCTTCATGTTCAGACCATATGAAGACATGTAGTTTATGCCACTGGTGTTAGTTTTCTATCCCTGTTTTTCCGTGTACAACTAGAAAAGTAACATATACCTCATATTTTTATTGTGCAAGTGAGACTTGTCATTTTATTGCCCAGGATCAAAATGTCATGAAGTGGCTGTTCATTTTTCTCATTTAACACCATCTCTATAATTAGTTCTTTGCCACTCTCCCCCACCCCTGTCTGAATTACAGCTCCCATTCAATATAGATACCATTGGCCCTAGCACACACTTACAACTTTCTTTGTCTGGTAGCTAAAACTTTCAGCAATTATTCTGTGCTCAACTGAAACATTTTAATCCACCATTAAAATATTTTGGAAGCAAGATGTAATTATCCAGGCTGCCCTTTGGGCTAGTGAAGCTGAGAGGCTAACACCGAGCCACCATATGGGCTGTGCATGGTGGGGCCTATTGGAAACGAGTATTTAAATCCATTTCTTCCTGAGAACAATTAGATGAAACCATCCAATTCTTCCAGGAGCTTTACAAACGATCACCTGTTGGACCTAGACTCTGGGTAAATTGCTTTCATTTGAATATGATTTGGAATTTGTTCAACTAATCACACTCTGTTAATTGCATTTTGGAGGAAGAAAGAGATTGAATGAAACAACTGGTACTTGTTAGAACCAAGCCAGCCAGGGATTCAGTGTGTGGCTACAGCACTCTACCTTGTTAATCTCAATAAAAGGCAGACTTTGCAAGCTGTAATAATTAAGTCACCTTTTGTGAAACAAAAATAAGCTTTGGATGAGAATATGCAATACTAGACTGTACCAAATTATGTGTATGCATACACGTATAAGTATGTATTACCTATTCCTATTTATTTTAACTCAAATGGCAAATATCCCAAATATCAATAGCTGATTATATCTTAATTATATAATACCAACTGTCCTTGCTATTTTAATTTTTTACAAGCTTTAATTTTTTATGTTATGTAGCTTTAGGTCTATGAAACATATTAGTAAGTAAGCACAGACGATTTTCTGCCTTCGCACGACAAGGTAGGCTGTTACTCTGGCAAAAGACAGGATCTTGATAGTGTAATAACATCATGTCGCACTATACAACTGTTTGGGGTTTGTTTGCTTAGTTTTCTCTGATGTAGGTCAGTTAAAAAATAATTCTAACAGGTCAAGTAGAATATAAATGGAGGTAGCACTAACTTTCTAGTTGACTGATCTTGGTTAAAGATATACTTCTCTAAATTTCATTGTGAAAGACCCAATCCTTGGTTTAAGGGTGAACATAAAAATGGCATACTTGCTTGAGGATAGTATTCATGTAACAGTGAGAAACTAGAGTTCAGTGTCCCTAAACAGAGGTAGGATTAGCAGCAGACCTAGTTACAACACATCTTGTGGATAATGAAGGACAATCCCAATATTTAGTTCCTTTTCACTTATGTTTTATTTATTTTATTAACTAATTGTTAACTTGGCTTAAAACTTAGTAAACAATGATTTGTCAAGTCTTCTTGATTTATATGTAAGCACTAAGAGCAATGATTGTCCACAAGTAGAATATGATATACATTAGGTAATGGGAATGGGAGTGGTACCAACAGAATGGAATGAGTCATATTTCTTGATTTTATTGAAGTAGTTATAAAATTAAGACTGATTGATGAAATAAAGATATCCAGAAGTACAGAAGTCATCTATAATTTCAAAATTTAAAGTATCATAATTCACTTTTTCTTATTTTGACTCCTAACAAATACTCCAAAATTAAATACAACAAGGTATAAGGACCCACATTCTAAAATAGCAGATGTATTTATTACTACATATGAAGATGATGGTTAATAAAACCTAACAGCTTATGAGCAGTGCTTACTATATACCACCACAATCTTGCTGAGAAATGACTAAAGTCTCATTCAGGAACCTTAGCTAAGGTGTACAAACACCATCTTTAGAGTACACACAAAACTGCTCTAGGTTTATCAAGGAAAAAGTGCAGAGTATATCTCCAATATATTCCACAGACCTGGAGAAGTGGTAAAGTTGCCTCCAGCCATGTCAATACAAACTAAATTTCCTAATCACTGAAACTGAGATGACTATTGAATTTATGAAGATCAAAGTCAGTATCCAGTTAACACAGAAGAGAGTACTGATATAGTTCGATGTAGAACACTGAATTGAGTAGTTAGTTAAAAAAAAATTATTCACTGAGGATCATGAAGTCCAACTTAGAAATAAATGGTTATATAATCAATAGAATGCAAGTATAAACCCTAATTCAAATTACTGTTTTCATATAACCTTATAAGGATATCTCTCCTATTAAATATTCTTTGTTTTTAGAGAACAGTTCTCATCAATTATTTCTTTCCACTTAGTACCATTAAAATTTAAGGTAAGCTGGGCAGTGGTGGCACACGCCTTTAATTCTAGCACTTGGGAGCCAGAGACAGGTGGATTTCTGAGTTCAAGGCCAGCCTGGTCTACAGAGTGAGTTCCAGGACAGTCAGGGATACACAGAGAAACCCTGTCTCGAAAAAAAAAATAAGGTATGCAGAAAAATGCTATACCTAACAATTATTTAACTCCATATTGTTGTTGTTTGTTTGTTTTACCTGGGTTACTAAACTCAAGGGTATAAATAATTTGTAGAGATCTTAATACACATTGCCAGTCTCCTGTCAGTAGAGGTTACAGTAATTAGATGTCTAATTAGTTTATATTAATGGAAGATCTAGTATAAAATATATATCTTTTAATTTATTAGTTTCCCCTTGTAAAACATTCCTTTCTGAATTCCTCAGCCATTTATTTTTTGGAAATATGGTAGTTATAATTTTATTTCTAATTGTGTTTTATCTGTCTTCTATAACTTTAAAGCAAAGATTTCCTGCATTGTGTCACTTTTTCAGGATGTTTATATTTTATAATTCCATACACATTTGATTATAAATTTCAAATATGAATTATGAACTACAATGTACCAAAGATATGGTCATTAACATGAATTATTGACTTTAATGAAATTACTTGGTCTCATCATTGTGTAAGTGATGATTCAACATTTAAATGCTTAACATTTTAAAGCAAAAAATATTAGTAAGTCTTGTTATTTATATAATGCAAGTCCAATAAAACAGAAATTACCACCAAGTTCTCATTAGATAAATTTCAGAAACTCTCAAGTAGTAATGTATAAGATTATAAAAACTTAGCTATTGTATATTAAGTAATTGATGAACTATTCTAAACTAATTTGTAGGTGACAAGTTTCATAGTCCTTTAGAGATAAAATTTCTATGTCAAGGTGATTAGAGTCATTCCCAAAATAAGGTAAGACTGTATCTCAGGTCATCCAACTAAAGGGACATCTGGATGCATCTTTCCTCTGAGGAAACACAGAAAGAATAAAAGTGAGAATATTTCCTTAAATTGACCCTACATTGGCATACACCAAGTGTGTAAGTTATGTTCCTTTCATCAAATTCAGGAAATGCATCAAGTTAGTATCTAACACTTAAAGCCAACATCAAAGAGAAAAAAGCTCCATCATATATAATTTATCTTTTCATTTATTATAAATTCAGTTGATCCATACCCTGAATATTTCATTTGTAGGTTTTTTAAAAAAAAAAAATCAAACAAGCACATTGAACTGTATTGTCTACTTTGAAATAACACAGAAGAATTAACAGGCTGGTTTTTTTGTTCCTTATAAGATTTCAGATATGAGAGTGAAAGCAGGATATTTATTTGAAACACAGATATATAGGATATATAAAGAATAAAATATATCATAATAAAACTTACTGACAAAAATTCTTTGGTTTACATCTCATTTAAATTTTGTGAAAATGTGTTGATTGAACAAAGCAAAACTTTTCAAACATTTTTATATAATACATATCCCTAGGAAAATATTAAGCTTTGTTTCAGGGGAAATGCTGCTTTCCCAGACATGTTCATATTGACTATCACAGACTCAATGAATTTCTCCAAAATGCAGAATATTGGAAGTAGTTTCATTAAATATGGAGGGAATTGAATGCAGGGATAAAAGAAATTGTAAAATTCATGATATTATTTTTCTATCATTTTCCTTGGGAGCAGGAAAATAGATGATAATTGATAGATGGATAGATAGATAGATAGGTAGATAGACTGATAGGTAGGTAGATAGATAGATAAAGACTGACTTTGTCTTAACTGCTATGTTTATTTAAAAAACTATGTTGTAGAAAAATCCATGATTAAGGAAAGAATTCTCTGTACCTGTCAGAAAGGTAAAAGCCTGCACCTAAGAAGTGAATACTATTGATGTTATCACCCCATTTCCTTTCATTTGACAGCAGGTCCTCCTTTTCAACAGTTTAAGTATTATTTAAAATTTGTAATGACTTCAAAGGAATGAGACGATTGGCATATGGTCCTCAGTATTACTGCCTTCCATTATCTGTCATGATTAAGCAGTCTTGCTCTTCCAACCTCTACAGACAGAAACTCTGATTTGGCAACCCAATATTTACTGCAGTGTTTTTTTACTGATAAGAGTATGACTTTGATCTGGGGGAGTAGAGAAGTTCCTGAAAGGAAAGGAAACAATCAGTAGTCCAAGAGACTACCTTCATAGACCCTGTATCCAAGGGTAAGAGGGAAAAGAATAAATGTGTTTATATCAAAGGGTGAGAGGGCATAGAATAAATGTGTTTGCTTCATTTTACCAGTAATGACTATGTATGGTTGTTTTCTCTCATTTCTGACCTTTAGAATATATATATATATATATATATATATATTCTAATATATATATATATATAATCTTATATATTCAACATCATCACCATCATCATTAACATCATTATTATTTAGAGCAACAATTCTCAAATGGTTAAATAATTTTTGAGATTAAATATAAGAAATTGTAAACAATGTCTCAATTAACAGTATTATTACTTCCTTAAGCACGTGTATTAATCTCCTTACAGTACACAAGAATCATTCTCGAGTTTAGAAAGAGTATATGTTGAAAGTAAATATATTTGCTTTGGGGACCAAAAGAGCTGCCTCATCCTGATTCGATTCTACATAAACATATATAGTCAATATGAAAGGTTTGGTAATTTCCAAATAAGACATTATAGTAAAAACATTTTTTTTCAGTTCTTGTTCTAGAAACTGAAGATACAGTAGAAGTAAACTAGCTTCTTCTTTTCAATAGATTGAATTCATCATGATGAGACAGGCAACAAATGAATAAATAGTGAAGGTAAAGGTGAAGCTAAATACACTAAAACAGAATACAGCAGAAAAAGGTAGTCATGTGTTTCCTTTCATGAAACAAGTGTATCCTACCAAAGTCAAACACTACTTTAGGACATGCATACTAGCATTTCCTTCATCACTCAGCTACTCTGACATAATGCCTTAAAGTTCACATTCCTATAATTCTGACAGTTCAGAACACTTAGTGCAACCATAGAAAATATTTATCATGTCTTCTTAAAAGGAGGGCCTGACCAAGTCTGGGCAAGTATGAAGACATGGTCTTACAACATTGGTGTGTGTGTTGTGTTGTGTTCTGTCCATAATTAATATGAGGTGATACAAAATTTTATGTGTTCATTTTTAACTTCTATGATACATTTTAACTGTCCTAAATCTTGATATATAATCAAGCTGCTAAATAAACATTCACTAAAACAGAAACACTTTGAGAAAACAGCCTGATTATTTTTTCTTCAAAAACTCACTGGCTTATCAAAATCTTCCAGATCAAGGATAATTAAGTGAACGATTCACATCAAACTTGTATTCACCTTCAGAGAATAGTTGTTGAAATGTTTGTAGTCTGGTAAAATTGACATAGAAGCTTGAAGTTCCATAAGAACAATACTCTTTAGCATGGATAACTATTTTATGAAGCCTAATGTTTTTGGGGTCATTTCTGTGTAGTGAGGGTTTGTAAAGAATACAATTAATAGAATATAGAACTGGAATCAGATCCTGCTGTCTGAACCAAATGTTTCTGGGTTCTCGATTTTTATGCAAAGAATTGGAAAAGATGTACATCTAAGATGTAAATCATGGAAAAGTTGTATTTAAAGGAATGTGAATGTGCAAGTTTGGAATATGGTAAGAAGAGAAATAGTGACACTGTAGGGGACAAACGCTGGAGGCCTTATTGTTTGGAGCTCGCTTTTCTGGTGTCCAAGAGAAGGAGGAGATGGTTTCAAGTATTGTACTTTGGATGTTTCTTTGTTTTGATTCACAGAACTGGATTATATAAGGTTTTCTCCATGATACATCTCATTTCAATTATATTCACATCCAATTATGCATAGACATAACATTCTGAATGCACTATTCTCCATGAAAGATCACTCAGAGAATAATGCTTTAGAGTATCAAGGCTTTCTCTTGCAATTCTAGATAGCCAAGGTTATATTGGAATAGAAATGAATAGTCACCTTCAATGATACTGAAGGCCTTGTAGATGTCTGTGTTCTATACTGTCACTAGACACTATGTGGAAATCCATGATATATGCTTTTGCTGACTGTAGAGGACAAGGAAGATACTTTTGTAGTTACATTGATGACTTCAGATTCACAGTTGAGAAAGGACACAGAAGGCTTCTGTGCCTCTCACCACTCAAAAGAGTAACAGCTTAGTAACAGCTTCCTTAGTATCAGGAAGATATTGAAGAGAACTCTTAAAATTTTTGATAAGAATGATGGAGTATAGCACTCTACAACTGGTGGTTTCTGGCTGGGGTGTGGGTGGAGAAGGACTCAGTTTTCTTTAGGGGCTGGCTGCTGGAAGTTTGACCATGATCTAGTGAATATATAAACAACACAAAATTAAACAACTTGTTTTGTTTTCTTCTCTTGTTCTTTGTGTGTGTGTGTGTGTGTGTGTGTGTGTGTGTGTTGTGGATGGGGAATCAGTAGGGTGTTGGGCCAGAGCCTAGTAAGACTGAGAAGTGGGTGCGATTAGGATGTGTGATGTAAAATTTACAAGTAATCAATAAAAATATTTTGTTGGAAAAAAGTTTGAGGAGACTAATTTATTTCCATTGTCTTAAGTAGGGCGTACATGTAGCTCCATGCATGTGGGGGTCCCAGATTGCTAGCAGGTAGATATATGCATTGTTAGGAAAAAGGATGTGTTTACTGTCCAAACTAAATTGGGTCTCACATTGCTACCTTACTCCTATGCTTGTCTGTCTCATGGACTCTATAGATATTATGTTTAACTGATAAAACTTATTCCCATTATTTTCAGCATGACAAAGAATGCTGCCGTGTTTTGTAATTCTTACTTATATAGGAAGTTTGGTATTGCTTGTTGTCTCCCTTAGGATAAGACAAGTATATTACCTTTTCTCTAATGAATTTATTAAATACCAAGATTCTAAATGAACAACAAAGGGCAAGTAAGAATTATATAAAAGGTACAGTGTATAGTATGTAAAGATAGGAATACTCGATTGGCTGTGGTTACAGAGTTGTAGCTAAGTCTTCCCCTATTCCCTCCCCTACACCCATTGCAGTGTGGATAAAATTGCAATGAAAATGGCACTATGGGAGAGGAATAGGTGTGTCTCTTGAGTTCTCATGTTCTTGATCCTAGGCAGCCTCTCCTTTATCTGCCAGGAAGGAAAGTTATCCCTCCCTCTGCTCTCTGTAGCTAAAGCTGCATATTTACTATTTTAATTGGCAGTGAATTGCGGAGCTACAAATCATACCTCGGGCAGACATTTCTGTATACAACACTCTGAAGGCACAAGATACTGTGCCAAATGGTGAGGCAGTTTCATTAATAATAATCAGATCTGCTCCTACAGTCCTTTATACCTAAGCATTTCCCCAGCTGGTATGCAAACATTGTATTTAACAGGCCCTCTGCTCGAGCAGCATGGGCAAACAAACCAGCCACAAGGATTGTAGAGAAGCACTTTAGGGAGATGCCTAAAATGTCTTTATTTTCAGTTTCACCAACCATTGGGATTTCCCAGAGGAAAGTGCAAAACTCTCCAGCTGTTGCTGCTGTGTTAGAATTGATCATTGTGTCCTGCACAGCAGAAAGGGTTAGAAGGCAAGGTTAAATCTGGAAGGTTTTTGTATATTTGTTTTTTGATTTGCCAGTTGCCTGCTTGAATTTTTGTTTGTTTTTGTTCGTTTGTTTGTTTTGTTTTGTTTTGTTTTGTTTTTTGTTTTTTTTAATTTTAGATTTTGGGTTTCTTTTTTTGGTTGGCTTGTTTGTTTGTTTTTGGTTTTAGGAAGACAAAATGAACCGCCAGAGGAAGAAGGGATTGGTTAAACCAAAAGCAAAGGGAATCCATTTCCCTACAGCTACACAATTTGGGGAAGTATCTATCTGCTATATTCTTTGAAGTAACTGTAGAAAAAAACATCATGTCTGAGAATGAGGTCTCCTCAGCAAGGTTTGGAAGACAAATTCATCAAACAAAAAGAGCTGCTATCAGTGCATGTGTGACTCTCAAACTTGAATATGCCAGGTTTGGGGACCAAAAGACAGAAAGCTTGAAGTATGTTACATGAGGAAAAACTGGGGATGGGAGAATGTAAAGAAGAATTTGTCAAAAAAACCTTCAAAACATGTTTTGCTACACATTGTCACAATGTATGTAAGAATTTACCACATAAACAATGGAACAGGTTTCTCCATATGAAGTAAGACTCTGGGCAATTTAACTAACCATCTCAAGACCACTTACAAGGATCTAAGCCCAAGCTGAATACTTAAAAAAGTGATTCCTTCTTAGCCCAGAAGAATGGATTTTCTTCGGAAGTAAGTAACTGCAATTCTACTTTGTATGTTGGCTGTTTCCTGGCTTTGTCTTGGCTTCTGTTGCTGGATTTTTGGCTGGTTCGGTTGCTTTATTTTGTGGAACTTCAAGCAAACTCTGCTTCAGTTGCTGCTCTGTTGGGTGTCCTATCCTTACAGCCTTGGATATGATGCTTTATTAGAAGAAATATTTTCTCAAGAAGTCTTGAAAAACACTATGCTGAACAGAAGATTAAGCAGAATATAGACCCATAGATAACAAATGTGTGAGCGGCATAAGCAGTCAGTGGTATGTCAAGAGACTTGAGAGTACTCAACTGTAATTGAGTAAAACTAACTTTTGGTTCACTTCCGTGAAGATATCTCCTAAAAAGGAGTTAAGCATCCACAAAAGATGAATGCATGGAAAACCAAATCCCAACTAATAACTTACTGGGCTATTTTCAAATGTCTTAATGTAAGACTCTGAGAAAGGTACATTGGCACCTGAGACTTAGGATCTGATTTAGATTTCTTTTCCATTCCTAAAGACACACAGTTCTTATTGACTCTGATTTTACAGGTGGTTTAAACTAGTCATCAGCATGATTAGATGAACATTGAGAGAGTGGGAAGACCTGTATCAACTAAGCAATGAATGTTCCTAACTAATATAGGAAATAAGAGAGAGCTAATGACAAAGACAGTAGTGGACATATGACTTTTAAGTCACCAAGAAGCATATATCACATATGACATTTAGGATACCATGATATCAATGTTCTGTACTCTTACAGGTCAGGTTAACAAATTCTCCCCCTTCCTTCTGTTGAAGGGGCAGAACACAGCACATACAGTGGGAATAAAATCTGTTGCATTTATTGTCCATTATCTGTGCTTAACCATTAAACCTAGTTCACCTTAGCAGCCATCAGACACCATTATTCACAGAGATAAAAGAAATATTTTTGTTTGTTTTATTTTGATTTTGATTTTTGTTTTTTTCAGGGCAGATGCAGTTGTAACTCCAGGGAAGCAATGCCTCTATACCTACCTGGCTTCAACTAAACTCTTGTCAAAGAATTTTATCTTCCTTTGCCAGTGTGATGGGGAGTTTAACGAAAGATCTAAAATGCCATTTAAATAAGTCAGAGGAATGCCCCAAATTCTCTCTTTAATTCCTATTTAGATAAGATGAACTAAGGCCTCATTTTATGTAGCTGCATAAGAGCTACTCCTCTCTCCTTATATCTATATATTCTGCTTCCTCTTAGATTGATTTATAAGACTCCCTAACTTCTAAAGACTTCAATCTGTCCATGTTTCAATAATGCAACTATCAATAAACCCATGACTATTTGTCAACACTATGGAACGCTCACAAAAAGATATGACTGCCCTCTAAAAGACCCAACAGGCAGCTAAAAGTGTCAGAGGCAGATATTTTTTTTTCTTTTTT
>NW_022196904.1:83485819-83503141 GCF_008632895.1 Mastomys coucha
TACACTGGGGCATAGAACCTTCACAGGGCCAAGGTCCTCTCCTCCTATTGATGATCGATTTTGCAATAGAGGCAGATATTTATACCCAATCAATGGACAGAAGCTGCTGACCCTGTGGTTAAATTAGGGGAAAGCTGGAAGAAGCTGAGGAGGAGGGTGACTTTGTAGGAGGACCAGCAGCCTCAATTAACCTGGACCTCCAAGGTCTCTTCAATACTGGAATACAAACCAGTTAGCATTCACCAGCTGATATGAGGCCCCTAACACATATACAGCAGAGGGTTTCTGGATCTGGGTTGAGTCAGAGAAGATGCACCTAACCCTCAAGAGACTGTAGGCCCCAGGGGAGATTAGTGGTTCGGAAGGTTGGAGGATGGGGAACATCTTTGTGGAGACAAGGGGGTAGGGAGGAGGTATGGGATACCAAACAGTCAGAAGGTGCACTTGGGAGGGGGGGGAATAAAATCTGGAGTTTTAAGCAAATAAAATAAAAAAACACACACAAACAAACAGATAATATAGTGGCATGGATTTGTAACTAGTACAAGGTTCCAGACGGTCTTAGCTTTGTAGCATTTCTACAAGCATCCTATGCTCAAGTATTCAGAGATTCACCAGGAAATATTTAATTTGCCATAACTTCCCCCTTTATATTCCTACTTTTTTTTTGTTTATTTATTATCCTTGCTGAATTTTCCATCCTTGACTGGCATCCCAGTTAAAGTATTATAAAAATTTCCTCATTTATCTTTAAACCTGGACCATTCTGAATTTAATGTTAGGATTTAGATATGGATGTTTTTATCTAGAACATGCTCAGAATGTTTGTAACCAGGGTGATCAAGTACAATATACAACTGAAAAAAAGATGAGGTATGTGTATGTAGAATTTCCTCCTACATAAAACAAGCAATGACCCACAAATCAACTGAAAGGGTGGTTTACTACATGGATTAGGATAAGGAAACAGAGTAATGTCAAGCTATGACAATAAAGCTGGATTTAGCAGGTTTTCAAAGACTTAAGACTAGGTTTCTATATGAAGTATGCATTCATTACCTAGCAACTACTTTGCAAGAGGTCAACTACCCGGGTCCAAATACTCTAAGGGATAATGCCCTCTTTATTTCTCATTCTGCTATAAATGCCAGTTTTACAAAATATAGTAATCTACTATCCTTTTTTCATGGATAGTTCTGAATTCTTCTGGATGATGCACATGTATTTTAGGTATTTATTTTCTAGTTTTGCCTATTTTTTTTCTCCCAATACATTCACAGGATAATCACCATTTAATTGAATAGTCAAAATAATGAATGTTAATAGTAAGTTTGGCTTAAGAATACTGAATCCAGTTCAATAGCTTAGAATAAGGCTACTTAGCAGTAAAAGAGAAAGATGAGTTGATAAGATGACTGACAAGAAAAGCTGCCTTTGTATTTGTGTAACTATACATGTATAATGGAAGGTAAATGGATTGGGAAAATACACAATGGTATACACTAAACTTTTGGATTAATGTGGACTATTGACTAGGTGGAGATGGTAAGAAAGAGAAGAGGCCCATTTTTGTGAGCACTTGATCATATCTGAACTTATGACCAAACAACTAATGTTCCAGGCTCTAAAGAGCCAGTGAGTTAATATTCACCTATCGGTGAGTGTATACCATGTGTGTTCTTTTGAGGTTGAGTTACCTCACTCAGGATGATATTTTCTAGTTCCATCCATTTGCCTAAGTAATTCATGAATTCATTATGTTTAATAGCTGAGTAGTACTCCATTGTGTAAATGTATCACATTTTCTGTTATCCGTTCCTCTGTTGAAGGAATCTGGGTTGTTTCCATCTCCTGGCTATTATAAATAAGACTGCTATGAACATAGTGGAGCAGGTGTCCTTATTACATGTTAGAGCATCTTCTGGGTATATGCCCAGGAGTGGTATAGTAGGGTCCTCAGGTAGTACTATGTCCATTGTTCTGAGGAACTGCCAAACTGATTTCCAGAGTAGTACCAGCTTGCATTCCCACCAGCAGTGGAGGAGTGTTGCTTCTTCTCCACAACCTAGCCAGCATCTGCTGTCACCTGAGTTTCTGATCTTAGCCATTCTGACTGGGGTAAGGTGGAATTTCGGGGTTGTTTTGATTTGCATTTTCCAGATGACTAAGGATGTTGATCCTTTCCTTAGGTGCTTCTCAGCATTTGGTATTCATCAGTTGAGAATTCTTTGTTTAGCTCTGTACTCCATTTTTAATATGGGTATTTGGTTCTCTGGAGTCTAACTTCTTGAGTTCTTTGTATATATTGGATATTCGCCCTCTATCAGATATGGGATTGTTAAAGATCTTTTCCCAATCTGTCGGTTGCCATTTTGTCCTATTGACAGAGACAATACAGAAGATTTGCAATTTTATGAGGTCCCATTTGTCAAGTCTTTATCTTATAGTATAAGCTATTGATGTTCTGTTCAGAGAATTTTTCCCTGTGCCATGTGCTCAATGCTCTTCCCCACATTCTTTTCTATTATTTTCAGTGTATCTGGTTTTATGTGGAGTTCCTTGATCCACTTGAAGGTGAGCTTTGTACAAGGAGATAAGAATGGATCAATTTGAATTCTTGTACATGCTAACCATCAGTTGAACCAACATCATTAGTTGAAAGTGCTATCTCTCCACTGGGTGGTATTAGCTCCTTTTTCAAAGATCAAGTGACCATAAGTGTGTGAGTTCATTTCTGGTTCCTCGATTCTATTCCATTGATCTACCTGCCTGTCACTTGCCAATCCCACACAGTTTTTATCATGATTGCTTTGTAGTACAGATTGAAGTCAGGGGTGGTGATTTGACCAGAAGTTATTTTATTGTTGAGAATAATTTTTGCTATCCTGGGTTTTCTTGTTAGTCCAGATGAATTTGCAAATTGCTCTTTCTAACTCTATGAAGAATGGAGTTGGAATTTTGATGGGGATTGCATTGTGTCTGTAGATTGCTTTTGTCAAGAAGCCATTTTTACAATATTAATTCTGCCAATCCACAAGCATGGGATATCTTTTCATCTTCTGAGATTTTCTTCGTTTTCTTACTTCAGAGTCTTGAAGTTCTTGTCATACAGATATTTTACTTGCTTAGACTGTCCCATCTGGGGATCCATTTCATATACAGTTACCAAACCCAGACACTATTGTAGATGCCAAGAAGTGCTTGCTGACAGGAGCTTGATATAGCTGTCTCCTGAGAGGCTCTGCTAGTGCCTGACTAATACAGATGCACACAGCCATCCATTGGACTGAGCACAAGGTCCCCAATGAAGGAACTAGAGAAAGAACCCAAAGAGATAAAGTGGTTTGCAACTCCATAGGATGAACAACAATATGAACCAACTAGTATCCCTAGAGCTCCCAGGGACTAAACCACCAACCAAATAGTACACAAGGAGGGACTCATGACTCTAGCCACATATGTAACAAAACATGGCTCTTTGGGATATCAATGAGAGGAGAGGCCCTTGGTCTTGTGAAGGCTCGATACCCCAGTGTAGGGGAATGCCAGGACAGGTAAGCAGGAGTGGGTGGGCTAGTGAACAGGGGGTAGGGGTAAAGGGATAGGAGGTTTTCGGAGGCGAAATTAGAAAAGGGAATAAAATTTGAAGTGTAAATATAGAAAATACCTAATAAAAATAAACTAATTTTAGAAAATATATAAATAAATAAATAAATAAATAAATAAATAAATAGCCAGTGAGAAATCTTCTGAGCTTTTATAAAGGACAGAAGGGAAGGTAGAGAAGTCATCAGGAATGCTGATTGTTTTGTTAATGAAAAACAAATTATGGCTTAGATACCTGAGTTTTATTGGATGCGACCTCATGGGTAACTGGGAGGCAACAGCCAAGTATAAACCACTCAATAAATCATAGCATTCATTGGTTAAAACACAAAATTCATTATAACAATTTGTAAAGCAATTCACCCATTAGTGGAAATTACAAACACATCCAAATGTAATTATAGAAGTCCTTGGATGATTTCAAAAATAGGAAATTTAGAATGTATTTATTGGTGGAATGTTTGACCTGTTCCAGATCTTATAGTTATTCTGTTTAATTAATATTTCTGCATACCCTGTCTTATTAGTTAACTTATATAATGCCCAGTAATTTTGGGCAGTATATCTGTTTTACAAAACATAGAGCTTTAAGATGTTAAAAATGCTGCCTATCAGCATCAAGTTAGACAATAACACATATAGTATCCCTCCATGTACATTTTTATCTGATTGACCACAAAGCACAATTGAGGTTTGTGCTTTTAAGTTTAAGGGCTTTTAAGATGAAATAGCAATGATGACTTGGGTTTTATGCTTCTTAAATGTTGGCAGCATTTCATCCTAAGTATGAAGAGTGCCAAAAACAAGAAGAAAGCAATATTGTACATAACATTCAGCCTGCAGGCTGGCTGTTTACAAATTCTGCTGAGCCTAATAGCTTACAGTTTACAGTAGGAGCATAAGCATGTAAGTTCAGCAAGCAGGTTAAGAATATAGAAATAGAGCCTCATTTCATGTTTTATGTAATCCCATATGGCATTTTCTTTTAACTCATTATAAATATTCATCACATGCATTTTGTGTGACTGACACTATGCTAGATACTGAGGAATCAATGATAAATAAGAGATAAAGCCTCTATCCTTGTGGGAGAGAGACTCCAAGGAAAATAAAATGGACTGTAGTGTGTGTTCTACAAAATAAATAAAGAAGTTCTAAAAGAAGGCAAAAGGAAAACAAGTTGAAGAACTTCATTTTAATTAGAACATTTCATATCATTTGTGATATAAATGAGTCAGCTTATATTAATATGCCACATATGGATTATCCTTATTCTATCCCGGAAAGAACATTTGAATGCTATATTTCAATAGAGTGTATGATAAAAGGATAAAGCAGCATGCTACAAGGCTTAAGAGTCAGCAACATATAAATTTAAGGAAGGCATTGAGACTCCTGAGTCCATACATAGAAAGAACTCTATCTCCCAGTAGTAGGTTGTAAAGGAATTAGGGAAATGGCAAATACATCCATATGTTACAGTCATCTGGTTGGTGGGAAGTGGATTATACATAATCCATAGAGAGCAAATTGAAGGCTACCACTAAAATCAAGAAAGAAGGTAACTTTATAAATTAATATGAATGGCCAGAGAAGAGAAATGTCAAATATCCATTAGATTCATAGGGAAGAAGGGACCCAAATGGATCTTGGGCTTCAGGGATCAAAATGGATAGAAACTCTGCTTCCTCAGAGTTTTTCAATTGTCTTCCTACTTCCCAAGTAGCCCAGAAACAAAAAGATTAAAATTCAAAATTTTGCCTTACACATGAATGGTTGAAATGACAGCTGTGTGATAGAGATAGAAGAAAAACACAGAGAAATGATCATTGACAAAAGACAAGCAGGGGCTTCCAGAGTCTGGAGGACAGACATTGCATTTCTGGCTAATGTATTGGTGCCTGGAGCTCTCAAGAGCCATTATTCTCACTAATTACATGGAAAGAGAGAATGACAAGATAAACTTGAACAATTCTCCCTTAATCTACCAGGGAACTGGAATTTCAGGGTAGACTGATATCCTATAACTAAAGAAATGGGCAATGGATAGGTAGAGACCCACACTTACCAGAACAGGAGCTGGGGATCGGCAACCTCTAGGGATACAGTGCCATATCAGTGACCAAATGGCAAAGGGTTGGGAAGACGTTCCTTGAGGATTCATACACAGTGTACTCTGCTTCTGGGAGCACCACCAAGTACTCCTGATAAAAAGTCTACTTCAGTTTCAGAAAGGAGGGGATGAGAATGGTTGTAGCTACTTAGAAAAATATGTCTAGTATGCTCTGTTCTTTTTTTTTTTAATTAGATGGGTTTTTTTTTGTTTGTTTGTTTTTTTTACTTACAATACCTCCTTTCCCAGGTTCCCCTCCAAAAATAAATAAGTAAATAAATAAATAACAAAAACTAAAACAATCCCCTGTTCCCTCCCCCCCTGCTCACCACCCCACCTTCTCCCGCTTCCTGGACCTGACATTCTCCTACACTGGGGCATAGAACCTTCACAGGACCAAGGTCCTCTCCTCCCTTTGATGACCGGCTTGGCCATCCTCTACCATACACATCCTGCTGGAGGTATGACTCCCATGTGTACTCTTTGGTTGGAGTTTTAGTCCCTGGGAGCTCTGAAGGTACTAGTTAGTTCATATTGTTGTTCATCCAGATAGGTTGCAAACCCATCAGCTCCTTGGGTCCTTTCTCTAGCTCCTTCATTGGGGACCTGGTACTCAGTCCAATGGATGGCTATGAACCTCTACTTCTGTATTAGTCAGGTACTGTCAGAGCCTCTCAGGAGACAGCTATATCAGGCTCCTGTCATCCAGCAGTTGCTGACATCCACAATAGTGTCTAGATTTGATGATTGAATATGGGAAGGATTCCCAGGTGGAGCAGTCTCTGAATTGTCCTTCCTTTAGTCTCTGATCCATAGTTATTCTCTACAATTCCTTCCATGGATATTTTGTTTCTCCTTTTAAGAAGGAACAAAGTATACACACTTTGGTTTTCCTTCTTGAATTTCTTGTGGTTTGTGGTTTGTACTTTGTGTATTCTGATCTTCTGGGCTAATATCCACTTCTTAGAGAATGCATACCATGTGAGTTCTTTTGTGATTGGGTTATCTCCCTCAGGATGATATTCTCCAGGTCCATCCATTTCCCCAAGAATTTCATAATTTCATTTTTGATAGCTGAGTAGTACTCCATTGTACACATTTACCACATTTTCTGTATCCATTCTTCTGTTGAGGGACATCTGAGTTGTTTCCCGTTTCTGACTATTATAAATAAGGCTGCTATGAGGAGCAGGTATCCTTATTACATGTTGGAGCATCTTCTAGGCATACGCCCAGGAGTGGTATAGCTGAGTCCTCTGGTAGTACTATGTCCAATTTCTGGAGGAACCACCAAACTGATTTCCAGAGTGGTTGTACCAGCTTGCAATTCCACCAGCAATGAAGGAGTGTTCCTCTTTCTTCACAACCTTTACAGCATTTGCTGTCACATGACTTTTTTAGCCTAGCCATTCTGACTGGTGTGAGGTGGAATCTCATGGTTGTTTTAATTTGCATTCCATGATGACTAAGGATGTTGAACATTTCTTTAGGTGATTCTCAGCCATTTGGTATTCATCAGTTGAGAATTCTTTGTTTAGCTCTGTCCACCATTTTTTAGTAGGGTTATTTGTTTCTCTGGAGTCTAACTTCTTGAGTTCTTTGTAGACATTGGATATTAGTCCTCTTTCAGATATAGGACTGGTAAAGATCTTTTCCCAATTTGTTGGTTGCAGTTTTGTCTTATTGACAGTGTCTTTTGCTTTACAGAAGCTTGCAATTTTATGAAGTCCCATTTGTCGATTCTTGATCTCAGAGCATAAGCTATTGGTATTCAGTTCAGGAAATTTTCCCTTGTGCCTATGTGCTCGAGGCTCTTCCCCACTTTCTCTTCTATTAGTTTGAGTGTATCTGGTTTTATTTGGAAGTCCTTGATCCACTTGGACTTCAGCTTTGTACAAAAAGATAAGAATGGATAAATTTGCCTTCTTCTACATGCTAACGGCCATTTGAGCCAGCACCATTTGTTGAAAATGCTGTTGTTTTTCCACTGGAGGGTTTTAGCTCCTTCGTCAAAGATCAAGTGACCATAAATTTCTAGGTTCATTTCTGGGTCTTCCATTCTATTCCATTGATCTACCTGCCTGTCATTGTATCAATACCATGCAGTTTTTATCACAATTGTTTTGTGGTACAGTTTAAGTACTGGGAAGGTGATTCCACCAGAGGTTCCTTTATTGTTGAGAATAGTTTTGGCTATCCTGGTTTTTTTGTTATTCCAGATGAATTTGCAAATTGTTCTTTCTAAAGCTGTGAAGAATTGAGTTGGAATTTTGATAGGGATTGCATTCAATCTGTAGATTGCTTTCTGCAAGATGGCTATTTTTACTATGTTAATCCTGCCAATCCACCAGCATTGGAGATCTTCCCATCTTCTGAGATCTTCTTAAATTTCCTTCCTCAGAGACTGGAACTTTTTGTCAAACATCTTTTACTTGCTTAATTAGAGTCACACCAAGGTATTTTATATTATTTGTGACTATTGTGAAGGGTGTTGTTTCCCTAATTTTTTTTCTCAGCCTGTTTATCCTTTGTGTAGAAGATGGCCACTGATTTGCTTGAGTTAATTTTCTATCCAGCTACTTTGCTGAAGTTGTTTGTCAGGTTTAGAAGCTCTCTGGTGGAATTTTTGGGGTCACTTAGTTATACTATCATATCATCAGCAAATAGAGATAATTTGAGTTCTTCCTTTTCAATTCATATCCCATTGATCTCCTTTTGTTGCCTAATTGCTCTGGCTAGGACTTCACGTACAGTACTGAATAGGTAGGGAGAGAGTGGGTAGCCTTGTCTAGTCCCTGATTTTAGTGAGATTGTTTCAAGTTTCTCTCCATTAGTTTGGTGTTGGCTACTGGTTTGCTGTATATTGCTTTTACTATGTTTAAATATGGGCCTTGAATTCCTGATCTTTCCAAGACTTTTATCATGAAGGGATGTTGGATTTTGTCAAATGCATTCTCAGCATCTAATGATATGATCTTATGGTTTTTTCTTTGAGTTTGCTTATATAGTGAATTACGTTGATGGATTTCTGAATATTGAACCATCCCTGTATCCGTGGGATGAAGCCTACTTGATCATGATGGATGATCATTTTGATGTGTTCTTGGATTAGGTTTGCAAGAATTTTATTGAGTATTTTTGCATTGATATTCATAAGGAAAATTTGTCTGAAGTTTTCTTTGTTAGGTCTTTGTGCGATTTAGGTATAAGAGTAATTGCAGCTTCACAGAATGAATTAGGTAGAGTACCTTCTGTTTCTATTTTGTAGAATAGTTTGAGGAGTATTAGTATTAGGTCTTCTTTGAAGGTCTGATAAATCTCTGCACTCTACCCATCTGGTCCTTGGCATCTTTTGGTTGGGAGACTATTATTGACTATTTCCATTTCATTATCAAATATGGGACTGTTTAGATCATTGATCTGATCTTGATTTAACTTTGGTACCTGGTATCTGTCTGGAAAATTGTCCATTTCATCCAGGTTTTCCAGTTTTGTTGAATATAGGCTTTTACAGTAGGCTCTCATGATTTTTTGGATTTCCTCAGTATCTGTTGTTATGTCTCCCTTTTCATTTCTGATCTAGTTAATTAGGATACTGTCTCTGTGCCCTCTAGTTAGTCTGGCTAATGATTTATCTATTTTGTTGATTTTCTCAAAGAACTGAGTTCCTGGTTTGGTTGATTCTTTGTATAGTTCTTTATGTTTCTATTTGGTTGATTTCAGCCCTGAGTTTGATCATTTCTTGCCCTTGACTCCTCTTGGGTGAATTTGCTTCTTTTTGTTCTAGAGTTTTCAGATGTGCTGTCAACTTGCTGGTGTATGCTCTCTCCAGTTTCTTTTTGTAGGCACTTAAAGCTATGAGTTTTCCTCTTAGGTCTGCTTTCATTGTGTCCCATAAGTTTGGGTATGTTGTGGCTTCATTTTCATTAAACTCTAGAAAGTCTTTAATTTCTTTCTTTATTTCTTCCTTGCCCAAGTTATCATTGAGTAGAGTGTTGTTGAACTTCCACATGTATGTGGGCATTCTATTGTTTATGTTGTTATTGAGGAGCAGCCTTATTCCATGGTGATCTGATAGCATGCAAGGAATTATTTCAATCTTGTTGTATCTGTTGAGGCCTGATCTGTGACCAAGTATATGGTCAGTTTTGGAGAAGTTACCATGAGGTGCTGAGAAGAAGATATATCCTTTTGTTTTAGGTTAAAATGTTTTCTATATATCTGTTAAATCCATCTGCTTTATAACGTCTGTTAGTCTAACCATGTCTTTGTTTATTTTCTGTTTCCATGATCTGTCCATTGCAGAGAGTGGAGTGTTGAAATCTCCCACTATTATTGTGTGTGGCACAATGTGTGCTTTGAGCTTTAGTCAAGTTTCTTGTATGAATGTAGATGCCCTTGCTTCTGGAGCATAGAGGTTCAGAATTGAGAGTTCATCTTGGTAGATCATAACTTTGATGAATATGAAGTGTCCCTCCTTATCTTTTTTGATCACTTTAGGGTGAAAGTCAATTTTATTCAATATTAGAATGGCTACTCCAGCTTTTTTCTTGGGACCATTGGCTTGTAGAATGGTTTTCCAGCCTTTTATTCTGAGGTAGTGTCTGTCTTTGTCATTCAGGTGGGTTTCTTGTATGCAACAAAATTTTGGGTGCTGTTTAAGTATCCAGTCTGATAGTCTATGTCTTTTTACTGGAGAATTGAGTCCATTGATATTAATAGATATTAAGGAAGGGTAATTTTTTGATTCCTGTTATTTTTGTTGTTAGAATTGGAAATCTCTTCATGTGACTATCTTCTTTTAATTTTGTTGGAAAATTACTTTTTTGCTTTTTCTAGGATGAACTTTCCCTTCTTGTGCTGAAATTTTCCATTTATTACCCTTTGAAGGGCTGGATTTGTAGAAATATATTGTGTAAATTTGGTTTTGTCATAGAATACTTTGGTTTCTCCACCTATGGTAATTGAGCATTTTGCTGTGTATAGTAGCCTGGGCTGGCATTTGTGTTCTCTTAAGGTCTGTATGACATCAATCCAGGATCTTCTGGCTTTCATAATCTCTGGTAAGAAGTCTGGCCTAATTCTGATAGGCCTGCCTTTATATGTTACTTAATCTTTTTCCCTCACTGCTTTCAATATTCTCTCTTTGTTTTCTGCATTTGGTATTTTGACTATTATGTGGCGGGAGGAATTTCTTTTCTGGTCCAATCTATTTGGATTTCTATAGGCTTCTTGTATGTTCATGGACATCTCTTTCTTTAGGTTAGGGAAGTTTTCTTCTATAATTTTGTTGAAGATATTTACTGGCCCTCTAAGTTGGAGGCCTTCGCTCTCTTCCATCATGAACAAGTAGACTTAAGCTGAGGGATGTAGGGATGGTTCAATAAATGGAAATCTATCAATATAATCCACAGTATAACAAACTCAAAGAAAAAAAACCACAATATCATCTCATTTGATGCTGAGAAAGAATTTGACAAAACCCAAACCCCTTTACAATAAAAGTCTGGAACATAATCCACTGGGATTTTTCCACAGTCATAAGTATTTGAGAAAAGAGAAGTACTAAGTAATTTTTTTGAGAGTACAGAAACACAATGAGACTTAAACATCATATTACCTGGATATCCAGTTATGTGTAGAATTTTGTGAGTACATATACTTATAAATATAAATGTATATGCTGGGGTGGATAATATCATTGTCTAAGATAAAAAATTTTGTATTGATTTAAGAGGCAGGGCAAAGTGTGGGGCCATCCATTTTACAACAAATTTGTCAAATGTATATAAAAATAGGTCATATGAAAAAGAAAAGAAGGAATTAACTTTAAATGTACAAATAAGAGTTAGTTATAATAACACACTTGTACTACCAGCACTAGGAGACTTGAGAGAGGAGAGTTACAAAATGAGGGCAGACTGGGCTACTTAATAAGACTGCTCAAAACCCCAGAAGACGGGACAGTGCATAAATCACTAGCCTAACAAGCTTGGCAATCTGAATTAGATTCCTAGGACTTGTGTCCTACCTGATGCCCTTCGATAGCACATGTCTGTAATCACAGTACTCTTACACTGAGATGGGAGACAGAGACAGGAAACCACTTGGAACCTTCCAGGCCAGTAACATGGAGTGCACAGTACAAAACAGAAACAGGAGACATCGTGTGGCAATAAAATAGAAGACAAACACCAATTATCCAAAGTTATCCTCTCAGCTCCACATATGTGGCACACATGTGCTTATACTCTCTGAAAACTACTTAATATTTAAGTGAGGTAATAGTCAAATTGCCTAAAAGGAAAGAAAAAGGAAAAGCTGAAAGAGAAGATAGACATGTAAGTAATTTTCACAATTTTACAGAATACATAATACACACATACAATTAAATAAATTAATTTATAAAATCTAGTCCAAAGTAGGTAGATATTTCTCTCATTGGTGGGTAGTAAAATCAATTGCACAACAAATAATTATGCAGTTAAAAGTAACATTGCATAACAATGGAGATTGCCACACATTATTAGTGTGTATATAAAAGACAGGTTTATTCATATGATTATTTTATCCATAAAGGTCATACCATGCATAAAGATAGTTTCATGGCAAAAATCAGAGATAACAGTGTTTGCTAGATTGTATGGTTTACAGAAGGACTCTGATGGTTTATTATCAGTTTAATTAAACTGATAATATTGTTTATGCCTTATCTTAGGGTTCTGTATAAAAAGATGAACACTTAACAAAAAACATACATGATATAAAGTAGGATATGTTGAGTATATACTTGTCTACACTAGTATTCATAATGATGAAAACACGTGGGATAATGTCTCCTAAACTCAATTTCAATTTGTTACTAAATTGGAAACTAAGAATTCAGATTCTAATATGACACTATATGACATTTGTATATATGGAGAAAGAAGAGTCATTGAAAGAAAGAAAATAAATGAAGGTTAAAGATCCGAAATAAATGGCTATTTTCATCTTGTTCTGTGGAAGTTGAAAGTTACACACAGAGGGTGGATAATGGAGACAGCTGGAGACAAGTCAGTGCAGAGAAAGCAGGACCCAGGTGAGGTGTTTCCCTTCTGGCTTATTAATGTAGACAGGGATAAGTGTGAATGCAGAAGGTAGACTTCTCAGGGAGATGCAAAGAGGAACAAAGAAAATCAGGAGGTTAAAAAGACAGCCTTGAACTGAGAGGACAAAGAGGAAGCATATTCCGGAAAAGAAAAAGATACTAAAAACGAGCAAGTGATTCATGAAAGGGCAGCACACACTAAATTTAAACAAAATTTAAGCATACTTTTAATGATCAGATATGCAAACAATAACCAAAAAAACATTTATTCTATCATTAATGAAGAGAAAGAGAATTTTTATGTATGTACTACTTGGTTTTATTTTTTTTTTCAGGGCACCATCAAATACTTTTTCCCTTTTCTTTATTATACTCATGCTAATATAAATATGATATAATCCAAATAAAAATTATATTAATAAAAAATATTATATAAATTATATATTATATATGTGCATTATATTTATATCATATCATCATATCATCAGATACATATACATCATCTCATATATATACATGTATATGTATATATATATATATATATATATATGAGAGATTTATTGGAATGACCAGTCTACCCAACCCATCAATGTCAAAAACTCCAAAAACCTAGCAGTTGTTCTGTCTAAAAATTTGTATGTCTCACCTGGTCTTCAGTGTATGCTGGATTTTAAAAGAAATAGGCTGTAAACCTATGAAGAAATGAATGTGCTAGCAATATGAGGACTTATTGGCAAAGAGTGAAAGCTCCCTTCTATGTCCTTATACAGAATTCCAGCAGAAAGTATGGCCCAGATTAATGACACACCAGAATAAAGGTGTGTCTTCCCACCGCAAGATATAAATAAAGGATGTGTCTTGATACCATAAAGGTCCAGACTAGAAGTCACTCACTTCAGACTTATCACAGCTGCACTCCCAATTTCTATATTGTAATTCATTCTATATCTATTCAAGTTGACAACCAATGATAGCTATCACAATATATATTTGGAAGAATCCCATCTGCCTTATTGTCATCCCTCTGTGAAACTAGTTCTTTTACCATTTCCAACTTCTTTAAAATATGATTTTCTTTCTAGAATCTCGCTTCCTGCTTTATTAAAAAATCTGATTATTAGTGTGTGTAAAATCTATTTAATTTATACTTAAATCAATTTCTATTGAGAACATACCATGAACTTTACATTTTGCTACATTCTAAGAATATGAAATGTCCATGTAAGTTATATAATCAAATAAGAACAGACAGGTTATATTATATATAAAAACAATTAAAATAGTAATATAAATGAGCCACAGTTGCAAAACGTCATCACTTTTATTTGTGGTTTATCAATGAAAGTCAACAAAAGGGACATATAATTGCTTAAGTTGGTAATAGAGATTACACTATTAGGGTAAGTTAGCTACATCAAAAAGAAACCATGAGTCATAGTTTGAATGTCTTTTGGTTGTTTGTATATGTTTTGTAAGATATAATTTGTAATCTAAATGAGCATATGCACATTTGATCTCTCTCTCTCTTTCTCTCTCTCTCTCTCTCTCTCTCTCACACACACACACACACACACACACACGCACACACACACATACAGAAACACACACACACAAATAAACACCACACACAGAAAGACAGACAGAAAAACACTGAATATCCTGTAAGTTTTTGGAAGCTGGTAGTTCAGTGTCTTATACATATTAAATATCTCATCATTGATTTTTTTCTTTGAAGAATGTACAAATGATAGGTCAGTTCTCTCAACTGCTAGAGATTATGTCATAAAAATAAGAAATAGTCCTTGACTCCTGTTACATATGTAGCAAAGGACTGCTTAGTCTGGCCTTAGCAGAAAAGGCTTGCTTAGTCCTATAGAAACTTGATAACTCATGGAAGGGAGATGCTAGTGGGGTGAGGTGACAGTGGGTGGTGGGTGGTCAAGAACTCTCTCAGAAATAAAGGGAAGGCTGAGAGTATGAAGAACTCATGGAGGGGGGAGTAGGAAGGAGGGAAGATTTGGACTGCAGATAAATAAATTAATTAATAAAAAATAAATTATTTTTTTCTTAGTGAACAGAAACTGCCAGTCTCTCCTTTCTGTGTATTTATTACATTGCAATGATGACTAGCAACTCATACAAGAACCAGAACATCTAAGTCAACTCTCAGCAGTGAAGGAATTGCATACCTTGTTGGCTTCTGGTTCTGATCCAGTATTCATTGATTCTGGTTACAAATAAATCACTTATATTTGCACTTGTATTTTCTGTAGTTTTCTTTTTGAAAACTAGATTCCTATTATCATGGTGTATGGACAAACTTTTATAAGCAAGGCTGTTTGGAAGATGGGTTATTCCAGGCTATAATGAAAATTGCTTAGTATGGTGGTAGGAAAAACTACTGCTTTCCTTCCTATGAAAGTTTATGTTTTTTTTTTTTAATCATTTTCAGCCTCTTGTAAAACTCTATTAACAATCATTCTCTTATTTTAGTAATTTTCTCATCTTGGAATTTGAGGATTAGAAAAAAAGAAATACTCCTTTTGTGCTACTAATATCATTGTAACCTTTGTGGGAAATATCCTAAAAGTATGTTGCAAGAAGAGCAGAAAAGAAAAATAAGCAATAATAGGAGGAAAAAAGATTAAGATGCAAGAACTGGAGTAGGAGAAAACACAGAATCCCACACCTCTAATAAGCCAACTGTTTCATTCATTGTCAATGGGTATTTTTATGTTTGCAATATACTCAATGGTAAAAAACCACCAGGGAATTAATTTTATGTGAACATAATAGTCACTTTTATCTTCTCTATAATAAAACTGTTTTCGTGGGGACAATAGCTCAGATTGTTCCCAAGGTTCTTTTGCTCATTTCCCACCTCTCTGCTCACAGGCTGTTCTCAAAGGCACAATCTGAAGAGTAAAATTGTGAAGGACTGCATTAGGTAGCAATCTGGGACAATTCAATAGCATGTCTCCTTCTGAGGACAACTATGTAGATGAAAAGTATATTTAACTCAAAGAAATATGAGTTCATATTTGTCCTAGTTTCTTTTATATTGCTCTGATGCAGCATCATGAACAAGGATAATTAGAGTTGGAACATTTTGGGGTTTATAGTTCCAGTAGACTTGTCTACATAATGGTGGAGACAGGATGGCAGCAGACAGCTGATATGGTTGCTGAAGTTGGAAGCTGAGAGCTAGAACCACACTGAGACAGCAGAGATAGAAATGGGAATGATGCTTGAGTCTGAAAGCCAAAGCCTGATGTAACATCCTCCCTCCAGCAAGCCACACCCACACAACCAGTACCTCCTAATGAAATAATCACCCCAACCACCACAATATTTTAAGAGAATAGTTGAGTGACAACAGTGAGAACATTAGCTGGGAGGAGTTAAATCTAAACACCTGTCTAATGTGAGGTGTAGGCAACTTTAACCTTGCCTAGTCTTCATTTTCTTGAATCTGTGAAATAAAGAATAAAGGAAGAGTAGGAAATTTAACATGTACAAAAACTTTGGCATAGCACTAGGTGTGTAATGTACAATAAATTCTCAGATTTCCTCCTTTAAAATAAATCCATGTCCTTCCTCTCTTACTTTCCATCAAATATGCTTTCTTATGCATGAAAAGAAATACCATCTAAGCCGAGAACATTATGAGCACTGAAAAATATGGAGCTGGGGAGATTGGCCATTTAATAGACAGGTAAGAATAGATTCTACCTACTTTGTTGTCTGACTGCGTATAGCTATAAATAATTACAGGTGTTTTGAGTTATGGTGTAGATAGGTTGATCTTATTTCCACACACATATCTCCAATTGTTAAGAAATAATCTTTTCATGTTGCTAGGAAAATAAACAAGATTTTGCAGAGTCCTAGTCCTTTATCTTGCTGGCTGAGTGACTAGAAGTTTTCCCCTCTCTGATCTTTATTTCAGTAAAACAATATGTCTTAATGAATAGTAAAATGAGTTCCAATAATTAATAATCTTGGTATATCCTTGTTTCTGGTATGGAGGGTATTCAATGTGCCCTTAGTGTGAATCCATTACAAAAATTACAGAATTATGAAGGGAGTTCAAAGAAATAAAGTTGAGGCAAATACCAATGTCATTGTATTTCTTTGTCTTGAATGTGTCCAAATCATTTACAAGAAATTTTCAGTCAGTAGATTATGTGGCCGACAAGATGGTTCAATGAATAAAGTTTCTTGTGGCCAATCTGATGAGGTTTGTCTCCCATGACCTACACTGTGGAAGGATAAAAATAGTTCCAAGAAGTTGCCTTATGATCTTCACAGGTTTATCCTGGCAAGCCTATGTACACACACACAAACACACACACCACCTATTACACACACAAAATATGACAAAATATTAGATTTCAAGAAATAGTAATTTTTTGTTTCTGGAGTTTTTCTTGTGTTCCTGATTACATTGAACACTATTTTCTTTAATCTTTTCTTTAAAATGAGCACTATAACAAACTCTCGGAATGCTGAA
>NW_022196904.1:83504088-83516417 GCF_008632895.1 Mastomys coucha
AAATTTCTGGTATATGCTCTCTCCAGTTTCTTTTTGTAGGCACTTAAAGCTATGAGTTTTCCTCTTAGAATTGTTTTCATTGTGTCCCATAATTTTGGATATGTTGTGGCTTCATTTTCATTAAACTCTAGAAAACCTTTAATTTCTTTCTTTACTTCTTCCTTGCCCAAGTTATCATTGAGTAGAGTGTTGTTGAGCTTCCATGTGTATGTGGGCATTCTATTGTTTATGTTGTTATTGTGGAGCAGCCTTAGTCCATGGTGATCTGATAGTATGCAAGAATTATTTCAATCTTGTTGTTTCTGTTGAGGCCTGATTTGTGACCAATTATGTGGTCAATTTTGGAGAAGGTAACATGAGGTGCTGAGAAGAAGGTATATTCTTTTGTTTTAGGATAAAAAGTTCTATATACCTGTTAAATCCATCTGTTTCATAACTTCTGTTAGTCTCACTGTGTCATTGTTTATTTTCTGTTTCCATGATCTGTCCATTGTAGAGAGTAGGGTGTTGAAATCTCCCACTATTATTGTGTGCAGTGCAATGTGTGCTTTGAGCTTTAGTAAAATTTCTTGTATGAATGTAGATACCCTTTGATTTGAAGCATAGAGGTTCAGAATTGAAAGTTCCTCTTGGTAGATAATACCTTTGATGAATGTGAAATGTCCCTCCTTATCTTTTTTGATCAGGTTAGGGTGAAAGTAGATTTTATGTGATATTAGAATGGCTCCTCCAGCTTTTTTCTTGGGACCATTGGCTTGGAGAATTGTTTTCCAGCCTTGTATTCTGAGGTAGTGTCTCTCTTTGTCACTGAGGTGGGTTTCCTGTATGCAACAAAATGTTGGATCCTGTTTACATACCCAATCTGATAGTCTTATGTCTTTTTATTGGGGAATTGATTCTATTGATAGTAATAGATATTAAGGAAAAGTAATTGTTGCTTCCTGTTATTTTTGTTGTTAGAGCAGGAATTCAGTTCATGTGGCTATCTTCTTTTAGTTTTGTTGGAAGATTACATTTTTGCTTTTTCAGAGATGTAGTTCCCCTCCTTGTGTTGGAGTTTTCCATTTATTACACTTTGAAGGGCTGTATTTGTGGTAATATATTGTGTGAACATGGTTTTGTCATGGAATACTTTGGTTTCTCCATCTATGGTGATTGAAAGTTTTGCTGAGTATAGTAGTCTGGGCTGGCATTTATGTTCTCTTAGGGTCTATATGACTTCTGCCCAGGATCTTCAAGCTTTCATAGTCTTTGGTGAGAAGTCTGGTGCAATTCTGATAGGCCTGCCTTTATATGTTATTTGACATTTTTCCCTTACAGCTTTTAGTATTCTTTCTTTGTTTTGTGCATTTGGTGTTTTGACTATTATGTGGTGGGAGGAATTTCTTTTCTGGTCCAGTTTATTTGGAGTTCTGTAGGCTTCTTGTATGTTTGTGGGCATCTCTTTCTTTAGGGTAGTGAAGTTTTCTTCTATAATTTTGTTGAAAATATTTACTGGCCCCTTAAGTTGGAGGTCTTCACTCTCTTCTATACATATTATCCTTAGGTTTGGTCCTCTCATTGTGTCCTGGATTTCCTGGGTGTTTTGGTTTAGGAACTTTTTGCATTTTGCATTTTCTTTTACTGTTGTGTCAATGTTTTCTATGGTGTCTTCTGCCCCTGAGATTCTCTCTTCTATCTCATGTATTCTGTTGATGATGCTTGCATCTATGTTTCCTGACTTCTTTCCTAAGATTTCTAACTCCACAGTTGTCTCTATTTGTGATTTCTTAATTGTTTATACTTCATTTTTAGGTCCTGGATGTTTTTGCTCAATTCCTTCACGTGTTTGTGTTTTCCTGTAATTCTTTAAGGGATTTTTGTGTTTTCTCTTTAAGGGCTTCTACTTGTTTGCTCGTGATTTCCTGTAACTCCTTATGGAATTGTTTTGTTTCCTCTTTAAGGGCTTTTACCTCTTTACCTGTGTTCAGACCAATTTCCCTTATGAATATCAATGCAAAAATAATAAAATTCTTGTAAACCAAATCAAAGAATACATCAAAATAATCATCCATCATGATCAAGTAGGCTTCATCCCAGGGGTGCAGGGATGATTCAATATATGTAAATCCATCAACCTAATTCACTACATAAACAAACTCAAGGACAAAAACCATATGATCATCTCACTAGATGCTGAGAAAGCATTTGACAAAATCCAACATCTCTTCATGATAAAAGTCTTGGAAAGATCAGGAATTCAAGGCTCATATTTGAACATAGTAAAAGCAATATACAGCAAACCAGTAGCTAACATCAAACTAATGGAGAGAAACTTGAAGCAATCCCACTAAAATCAGGGACTAGACAAGCCTGCCCACTCTCTCCCTACCTATTCAATATTGTACTTGAAGTCCTAGCCAGAGCAATTAGACAACAAAATGAGATCCAAGGGGTATGAATTGAAAAGGAAGAAGTCAAATTATTACTATTTGCTGATGATGTGATTGTATACTTAAGTGTCCCCAAAAATTCCACCAGAGAGCTTCTAAACCTGATAAACAACTTCAGCAAAGTAGCTGGATACAAAATTAACTCAAGTAAATCAGAGGCCCTCCTCTTCACAAAGGATAAACAGGCAGAGAAAGAAATTAGGGAAACAACACCCTTCAAAATAGTTAAAAATAATATAAAATACCTTGGTGTAACCCTAACTAAGCAAGTAAAAGATCTGTTTGACAAGAACTGTAAGTCTCTGAAGAAGGACATTGAAAAAGATCTCAGAAGATGGAAAAATCTCCCATGCTCGTGGATTGGCAGGATTAATATAGTAAAAATGGCCATCTTGCCGAAAACAATCTATGGATTCAATGCAATCCCCATCAAAATTCCAACTCAACTCTTCACAGACTTAGAAAGAGCAATTTGCAAATTCATCTGGAACAACAACAACAACAACAACAAAAAAACAGGATAGCCAATACTATTCTCAACAATATAGGAACCTCTGGTAGAATCACAATCCCAGACCTTAATCTGTACTAAATGGCAAATATGATAAAAACTGCATGGTATTGGTACAGTGACAAGCACAAGCATGTAGATCAATGGAACAGAATTGAAGACCCAGAAATGAACCCACACACCTATGGTCACTTAATCTTTGACAAAGGAGCTGAAACCACCCAGTGGAAAACAGACAGCATTTTCAACAGATGGTGCTGGCTCAACTCGCAGTTAGCATGTAGAAAAATGCAAATTGATCCGTTTCTATCTCCTTGTACAAAGCTCAAGTCCAAGTAGATCAGGGACCTACACATCAAACAAGGTACACTGAAACTAATAGAAAAGAAAGTGGGGAAGAACCTGGAGCACATAGGCACAGGGGAAAATTTTCTAAACAGAACGCCATTAGCTTATACCCTAAGATCAAGAATTGACAAATGGCACCTCATAAAGCTGCAAAGCTTCTGTAAGGCAAAAGACACTGTCAATAGGACAAAATGCCAACCTACAAATTGGGAAAAGATCTTTACCAATACTTTATCTGATAGAGGGCTAATATCCAATGTATCTAATGTATTCAGAGATTTGAAATTCTCAGCCATGTGAATACAAGACTAACAATGTGAATACTCACATTACACCTTATTCATTTGTGATATTCCTCACTCAGTTTTTTTTTTCAGTTGTGTTTGTATATTTTGAAATTACTGTGTGTTTATTGAGATATAACCTCTAAAAGTAAGTATAATCCTGGTCTCTTCTCTTCTTCTACCCTTATTCTGTGATGTTCTCAGAACCTTGTAGTGGATGTGACCACTGTCCCAGTTCAAAGTTTCATCATTGCTTATTCTCTATTCTGTTCATTTATAGGTTTTCTTGTGTTTTTCTTTTTTATTTTATTTAACTACATAGTGTGAACTCATGCATCTAAATGTCAACTTCACCACTTTTGCCAGTTTTTATACCAGTAATGTCTCATCTTTAATGGGAGAGGCAGAATGTACAGAGAATCAAATGCTCTTGGCATGTTTTAACTCATCCACCAGCTGTTCTTACTTCTAATTTATAAAATGGTGTTAACCGGACCCCCAAATAATGAGGCTTTAATGACAGAACAGAATTGCTAATTATTTTCCTCAGCCAACTTTTATTCCTTGGCCAATGCCAGTGAACTAATTATGGAAGAGAACTTAGTTATATTTTTCCCAGTTTGCTTTTAGCCAATAAGCAGAGAAGCAGGAAGAAACATGAAAGTGTCTAGGGAAAATTAGGGCAACTATTTTGTGTCTGGTTTAAAAGATGTGCAAAGATGCAAAGAGATAAGAAATGGGTATTACTTTTACAGACAGCATTTTTTGACTATTATGGCTAAAGAGAAAAGACACTGTCTTCACAAAGATCATTAAAAAAAATAAATAAATAACTGCTGCCAAATCAGGTGGAAATGTTAGAGTGGAGCCTAAATTAGGGAAAACATTGGCCACATGTGAATCACATGTGGTATATCTAAACTAATCTGGTTAACTCTTCCAAAAAGTGCTCTCATGCTATGTATAGTACTATAGAAAGAATGATGATTTTCATGACAGTAAGAGATCTGTTGCTAAGTATGGAAATTTAGGATATGTATCAGAATACCCAACTTAAACCATGCTTTTTTGCCTTACATAATAATAACTATCTTTATTGGTGGGTTTTCTTGTGCTGGGCTGGAAAATTCAAGGTGACTTATATGTGTTAAATAATTTCAGTAGATGGTATTAGGATGCTTGAACTCCTTTGAGTAGAGATTACCTGTGGTACACTTGTCAGGCTCCTTTCATAACTTTTAACCTTCAAAACAACTTTCAGTTGTAAATGCTTTAATTCTATCCCAGTTTTGAGTTAGGAACAGATTGGGAAGCAGAGAGATTATTTAGTTCTCCTAAATAAATGTTTGTTTCTCATCTATAAAATTCATGTAATAATGTGTGCATTCTGTAATAATAGAAACAACAGATGTATGTAAAACCAAGGCAGTTTTTTCAAATAACAACTGTAATAAATGTGATCATCATAATTCAATCAAGGAGCATCCATAACATATTAGTTGCTATGCTTGTTGCTTAGCACGTTTGCATAAAGACAGTGTTTTTGCCTTTCAGAAATTTATAAATGCATAGAAATAGAGACAAAAATGCAATTTTTATGGAGTGTGAAAAGGCATTGGCAGGATAAACTTGATTCCAGGGTAGTTAAATAGAAGTGGCTGTGATTCAGAATTTTAAAATACAGAAAAGACTTTTTACAAAAATAGGAGGAAGAGGAGGAGAAAGAGAAGAAGGAGGTGATGGTTGTGGTGGTGGTAGTGGAAGAGGAGGTAGAGAGAAGTAGGAGAATGGGAAAAGTCCTAAGCATTTGAGAAAATCAAGCAGCCAGGAAAAGAAAGTCCACAAGAAGAGAGGTTCTCAGGAGAAACAATGTTCATTTGTAAGGTGTTGGAGAAAACAATAAGCAAAGTAAGTTTTGGAAATGGGATAAAAATCCAGATGGGGTCTGGAGGTGAGAGAAGAGTAGAGATCAAATTCAGAAGACAAATGGCCTTGAAATCAATGTTTTTTGCTTTTTAACCACTAGCTCACATCCGAGTTAATCCAATGTGTACTCTATAATTCCCAAAGAGTCAGGATAATTTTGATCCTCCCAATTTGGTTTTAAGTTTCTACAGCATGTCTATCAAGAATTTTAGGGGAAGAAAAGTGTGTATCACATGGAAGTTGTACATTTTTTCCTGAATAAAAATATTGCATGTGAATTTTTCCAAAGTGTCATGAATGTCACAAGACTTTTGTCTCATTATTTGAGGTTGGCATTGACTTCCAGCTAATTGAATGAATTATATAAATTATGGAGTCCAGGTTTCCTCATGGTTGTCAATTACCTTGTCTTTAATTATGAAAGCCTCTGAAAAGAGTCCAAGACTGTTTAGCTGAATCTATTGGAGCTGCATGATCATGGGTTAATGCACACAAAAGCATACATGAGCTCCTTCCAAAGCAGTTGTTTGATGTAGTCCAAAAGAATCCATAAGCTACATCTCCCATCAAAGAGAAATTATGGGTATTTCCCTAGTCATACTTAATTCTCCATGCATATTTTTGTTAATTTGATTGAAAACTGTGTACTCTCAATATCCCTAGGGAGCTTGTTTGATGCTGGAAGAGACATGGTTTACCAAACAAGATGGAAATTGTCCAGTCCAAAGATATTTATTCAACAAGCTTATTTCACTTTCTCCATGCCAGAAAGATGAAAAGAATATCTCTTTTTTCTTTACACATTCAGTTTTTCCAAAGGACAGTTGGATAATGACCACAGACAAAAAGCACCAATGACTCACCATAAAAGTAACAGAAGGCAGAACAGAAAATTCCTGATTTCTAGCTTGGTATATCTAGCTATAACTGTCCATACTTAAAATCTTACTAGTCTTTCTTTTTCTAATTTATTCCCTATGTTTCATCTGACCTACTCTACATCTGTTCTATCAGAAGACAGAGACTTATGACAAATGTTACTAAACATCAAATGAGTATTTTAAATCCAGTCAATTGTCTGTGTGTCAAGACTGCTCTTTTCTTTATTTCTTTTCAAGCACATGTTTTCAGTCATCTAATCAAAACCAGATCCAACCACAGGTTAGACTGGAAGTGGCAGCTGTAACAGGAGATGAATTACAAGGTGACAAAATAAATAAGTCAAGTAGAAGTAAGACCAGTACAAGATGCAGCAAAGCAGCAATGAAGAAGGACATTAAAAGAAATCTACCCCCGTGCTGTAAGAGATGGTTTACCTGTTAAGAGCAATGACTGCTCTTCCAGAGGTCCTGAGTTCAATTCCCAGCAACCACATGGTGGCTCACAACCATTTGTAATGGGATCTGATGTCCCTTTTGGTGAGTCTGAAGACAGCAACAGTGTAATCATATACATGAAATAAATGAAATAAATCTTGAAAAAAGAGAAAGAAAGAAAGAAAGAAAGGAAGAAAGAAAAGAAGAAAGAGAGACACCCTCCCTTAGAAAACAACTGTAGGCAGAACTCATTCTCAAGGACTATAACTGGTGGACAAGCAGAGAGATCTCAGCACAGAGCTTAGATTTGCCACTTAATAACTGGTGGCTTTGTGCAGCTGATTTCCTAATATTAAAGTCTATATTGGATTTGCCTTCAAAAAGTGAATTATAGCTGATTTGAGAGTTATGCAAGGGTTCAGTAAGATAAATATAAACTGCATGATCTTCCTTCCTTACATGTATCATAGTGTTTTTGATGGTATGGTTAATGATAGGATTATCATTTAATAATATATTCTTTGAGTAAATCATCATTACTTGACTTGAGTAGTTAATTTTACATAAACCTATATACTATAATTTGTATTATAGAATATATTTCTTAAAAATAATAATCAAATAAGGTAGATAAACAACTAAAAGGAAAATTAAATTTTCATTAGGAAGTAAGATTTAGGGAATTATACAAAATAGAGTAAATAACTTATTTGGGTTTAATAAAAAGAAATTGAAGTTGTAGATTCAATATTCATGTAAAGTACATGTTATCAATATTAAAATATATATTTAAATATAATTTATATATAATTATAAAGTTAACTTTCATATGCTATGATTTCAAACACAAAGATGTAAACAATCTCAGAGTTAATAGCTTAATTACAGTTTTTTCTTTAGAAATGTATGCTGTATTCCTCCCAATTTTCTGCTTTAGAAAATATTCATTTAGCAGGTACAGGATTGATACACCTAATCCGAACATCTGACTTTTTAAGGTTAAGAATTTTTTTATTAGGTATTTTCAGTATTTACCTTTTAAACCATATCCCCTTTCCCATTTTTCCCCTGCAAAAAAAAGCCCCTATTCCCTTCCCCCTACCCCCTGCTCACCAACCCACCTTCTCCCACTTCCTGGCCCTAGCATTCCCTTAAACTGGGGCATAGAACCTTCACAGGACCAAGGGCCTCTCCTTCAACTGATGACTGAGTAGGCCATCCTCTGCTACATATGCGGCTGGAGCCATGAGTCTCACCATGTGTACTCTTTGGTTGGTGTTTTAGTCCTTGGGAGCTCTGAGGGTACTGGTTAGTTCATATTGTTGTTCCTCCTATGGGGCTATAAACCCCTTCATCTCCTTGGGTTCTTTCTCTAGCTCCTTCATTGGGGACTCTTAAGAATTTTAATGTTGATATAAGTTGCTAGCAAAAAAAAAAAATCCATGCTTGACCTCTTGAGATTGACCACAATTAAATTACAGAGCTACTAAAAACAAGACATAAAATTATCTTTAGGTTATTAATATAATGTACATAGGAAATATTATCATATTATATATCTAGAATCTGGCTCTATTCTTGAGATATTATGTATATACAAATATTTACAATAAAAAACTTATTCAATCTTGTCCAAAACACTTCTGGTTTTAAGCACTTTAAGTTAAAAAAATATGCAGCCTGTGCTTAGATTCAAGTTGATAAGGCTGATCATGTATTTTTCTCATTTACTGATCCTAAAATTAAATATCCCTTACTAATTTGTTATTTATCATATTCATTATATCATAATATTCATATATATATATATATATATATATAGTCATTATTTAGGGATTTCTAAGAAGCATAAAATAGTGTAGACAAAGAAGTATATAACAATTGTATTCTACAGTCATAAAGTACTTAAAGAACTGAAAACTTATAATTGAAAGTCCATTGTGTTAATATTGTATGGTTAATTCTCATTGCATGAGGATATTTTTCTAATTCATAATGTTAATTTAAACCTATAATGTAGCTATTTTGTTCTGTATGGATTATTAATATAACTAATATTACTTTTAATCATCTTTGTATGCTAAGTTGCATACAATTTTCATGTCAAAATCTTACATTGAAATAATGAAAATAATGAATGGGTAAAGAACTTTTTCAGTTTGGGCTGTTGGCCATTTTATCTACTGTTGTCAGAATTTAATTTCATTTTAGCAAGGTAAACATCAAAGAAAGTTAAAAGTAATAGTCTTTTAGGGAGCCAGGCAGCAAGCATTTGAGAGTAAAAACTGGATTTGCCCCTTATCCTATAAAGACAGGAACCATTGAGAATGAATAAGGAAAACTGGACTTCTCAAATAATAAAATATTCAATAACTTTTCTAGGAAAAATGGTCTTCACAATTTGAATGATACTATTTTATAGGTAATAAAATAGTATGGATGATAGATACAAAAGTTTTTCAGAAAATGTACATTGCAGCCAACATTATAGGTCCAAGTTCAGCATAATCTCAGAATACTTTTTTATATGTGAATATTACACAAATTATTTTGTGATTGTATAAAATATCAAATTATACAGAATTTGATATTGCACTGAATTTAAAAATTCAACTCAGAGACATTCATAAAATTTCCATTATTATGTAACCAGATTTACTATTCATTTTCAAGATTTTTTCACTATTATAGTGGATGTATATACCCATTAAAGACCAAATCCTCAACACTCTTTGGCCACCAGCTCCTATTCTTTTGCTATGAATTTATTAAAAGTCATACTTTATAATTTGTCATTTTGTGTCCTTTTTACCAAGTAAAATATTTTTAAATTTTATGCACATTGTTGTTAAATCAGTATCCTACTTATTTTAAAGGCCAAATGCTCTTCCACTTACATATCAACCAAATTTTATTTATTCATTCTTCTACCAGTGAACATTAGGGATGTAACTACATTTTGACTACCTTAAATACTTATACTATGAGTATGGATGCAAAAATATTTTTTCAAGTAGCTGATTTGAGTTCCTTTGGTTAGGAGATTATAAACGAATTGCTGGGGCAGGTAATAAATGGTACCATTATATATACATTTAGCTTATTTCTAGAAATCACATTATTGATTAAACAAAAAATTACTTTAAAGGACATCTTATTGTAGATGATATAACCAGGGAAGACATGAGCAAATTACAATAACTAGCAATTCCATCAATAGAGGTTCAGATACTGGTCACAACAAAAATCTCATGGGGGCCTGTTAATGAAGGAAATTTCTCTCCCACACAGTTAATCACTCAATAATCCAGGCTGATAAAAGAAACATTCAACATTCATTTTAATGGCAAAAAGAACAAAATCTCTCTCCATTGTACTAGAACAAATAGATTTCAGGAAGTTTTCACAGGGAAATACATACTTTAACCTAAAAATGGTTTAAAAATATATCTTCCCCCAGTTCACTGGTAATAAATATTTCCGTAGTGTGATGGAGCTAAGGAATTGGGGGATAAGACACTTACAAATGCAGAAGTGAAGAAACTCATATACAGAGTGTGCCTCTACCAAAATGGGAAAGATGTGAAAGCCATGTTGCTTTACCTAAATATTATATATTATATTCATAATACATTATAAATTATATGACATATATCATATATTATATATCATGTATCATGTACAAAATATTATATATCAACCATATGTTATATAAATACATATTTTATTATACAAACACATATTTATAATGCATATATCTATTAAGAGTACTTTTTACTAAATTTATTTAAACTATAAACACAAGTTTACCTTAGTATTACAAAATCAAATGCATTAGAAGTCACATCTTACAAAAGAATTCTTGTATTATCTGCCTTTAATTAAACAGAAAATATTTTTATAATGAAGATGTTCAGAAACAAATATTTGTTCATGGGCCTTTCAATTAATCCACATATTTATTGGCTTTTAGGTATAATGTCAACTAAATACTGAGAAAAGAACTATCAACATTATAGAAATAATAAAAATTAGCTGTGAGAATGTAGTGTAAGATATGAAAATATAAAATAATTTTAAAAATATAAAAAGGAAAAGTTATATCATAGAAAGATAATGATGAAGGAGATTTTCAAAAACAGAATTCAATAGGTTAAAGAAGATTTCTTATCATGTCAGAAATAATTGTATGTGGATGTAAATTTTGAATGATAAAATACAAAATCTTGGAGGGGAAAATCATATTATGCAAAGAAAATATATATAACTACAGAGAATGGAAAGCATTTTTGCAAATACAGAATATTACATATATAGAAAGAACTATTCTGGTGAGTAAGCAACATAACTTAGTAGTAGAATATATGCCTAGCAAGAGCCTGGTTCAATTTTGAGCATTTAAACATTTTAAAAATAAAATGAAATAGAAATCCAAATAAAATATTTCTAGAATGAAAAGAATGGAGAAATGTAGGTCATGAAAAATATAGATACTCTATAGCCTGTCTAAGAGAAGAAAGAATTCGACTCATGTTAGGTAGGGATTCTGATCTCTATTTTGTAGGAGATTAAATGAACCCAAGTGGAAAGCCCAGTGTGTGTGCATCAGAACCTGCATTCAGCCCAGTTTGAGAACTCTACTGGCAATGCTTTTAGCATGCCACAGTCATCTTTCAAACTGACTATCACAGCAGAATACATTCTCTTTTGAGAAAGATTGTACTAGACAAGAACATGGTTCATAGAAATCTGTAACTGAAAGATGACAGAAACGTGCATCTTGTGGTATGTGACACGGTGTGAACTAAACTGTCAGTAATCAATGTAATTTAAATGTTTAAACATTATTGTTAAAACTCCATATTAAAAGGATGTGATTCTTTATTATTTCTAGTTACCAGTTTGGTGACAGTGAAGTTTTGCCTTTCAAATATTTTTAAATTCTGACATACCCAATGCAGGGCTGACATATAAATTGACACAGTTGTCTGTGCTGCTATTTATAACAAGGACAAAATAGTTTAAGCAATATCATATTTCCTTGAGTATTTCCAACAAAAGTAATTGAATGCAAGTACTCAAACTGGTCATAAAAACTTTAGATTGCATGCATTGATACTCTAATTTACATTTAGCCATTGGTGTAAGTTAAAATACTAAATAAGTATCTCATAACTTTAAAAAATAAACATCAAAATTATGGAGAATAGATAAGAACAGCAATAGAATACTTTTTTAAAAAAAGAAACATTATTTTGCAAGTAGTACTTTAAAATGGAACATATAGCATAAGGTCAGATATATGATCCACTTTCTGTGAAAAGTTAAATGCCAAGGCAATATTTTAAACAACTAACATACATTATTGTTATCATTGCATGTGTTTAAAAGATCTGCTTTAGGCTGCATCTCCATATTATAGTAAATATTTATTTCATTAGCCAGGCAGTGGTAGTGCACACCTTTAATCCCAGCACTTGGGAGGCAGAGGCAGGCGGATTTCTGAGTTCGA
>NW_022196904.1:83517037-83582048 GCF_008632895.1 Mastomys coucha
CACACACACACACACACACACACACACACACACACACACACACACACACGCCAGGATAATGGAAAGTTCTTTAGAGTAAAAGAAGGGAATGACTTTTCAATGAAACTAACAGTGGAAATGCGTGAATCTTTGCTTTCCTAATTCTGATTCGAGTATCTCCGTGTCTAACCCTGGGAAATTACCCACATGTTTTTAAATCAATTTCCCTTTTGAATGAAATTATTTTAAGTGAGCTCTCTCTTGGGTGTCCTCCAAGCACCTTCCTCTAAGAACAGAAATAATAGAGTGGAAATAATCTATAATCAATTTATGTGTTATTCAAATCACTTCAGATTTAGAAAAAAAACAAAAACAAAAACAAAAAAATAAAACTGTGAACTTGACAGTCAAGAGGGCATTTTGTGAACTCTTTCATCTACTTTCTTCCATACCAAAAGATATGGCAGCATTGCTTATTTTCAACCATCTTTGTGCTTTCATTTGTAAGAAACAATACTTATTTCCTAGAATTGTTGTATCTCTGCAATTATTTGTTGATTTTTCTTGTTGGAACAACACTTCAATGGGATATGATAAGTGTGTTTATATCATCCTATTTAAGTATCATATTTCATAGAACATTAGTTAATTACACGGTAAATTCAGATCTTATTTTTTCTCACCCTCCATTTTTATATGTCTACAGAGTAATGTAAAAACCTCTTTGAATATATTATCTTTCCATTTTTAAATAGTTCTTAAATCAACTAATATCAAATAATGTACAAGGAAACATTCTATGTGATGGGGTTGTGATGATATATAATACAAAATACAATGCATTGTAAGTAAGTCTGTATTTGACTGTGGTGCTATGCAAAATTGCATGACTTTCAAGTAATATGATCAGAAGCAAATTCCCTAACTGCTGAAATTTATTTCATTGTTGATGATTTAATTAAAACTCTTATTAATAAGACTTTTATCATTATGTTCTGAATGAAGTAGCAATGTTAATAATGAAATAGGAATTATTAATTTACAAGTTGAAATGTAATAAATTGGAGAATTATTTCTTAATTATCTTTGATTTTCGACTGATATTTGTGTTATTTATTTTTAATATTAATAAACAAATATTTATGTAAAAATGTCTTTTTCATAAATTAAATCCATGCACCATGCACAGTGGAACTTGTTAAGAGGAACACGAAAGAGCAAGCAGGGGAGATGAATGAATGAAAATTCCATATATTCCATTATTTTTCAGACTAATTAAAAGGTAAGATTCACTGATTTAACTAACCCCTACAAGGACACGACAAAAATCAGCTTTCAACTGAATTTATTCAGCCAAAAGCTATTGTTCTTTCCAATGGGATGCTTCAAAGCATAGAAGGAAATTGATGTAAAAGCTTAATGTGAAAAGGAATGCTTTTTCATGCTGCTTAAATACATCTAGCATTACTGTGGCTGTTGTTTTTGTCTTTAGTTTGGCCACATAAATGAGTAAGTCAGACTCTTTGCTACTAAGCATTCATGTAATTATACTTGAAGTTAAAACCATAGTAGAAACATGTCCTTCACATTATATTTTTTCTCTGTTTACTTTCATCATAAACCATGCATGTTATATTCATTTTCCCTTTTGGATATACTTGGTATCCCAAGTGATTTCTTTGCTACTGGGAGACTAACCAGTAATGGCCCACCATGAGAGCCTTTCTCTTATGTTTCAAGTTGGGTTCAGTGAATTGGAAGGGTCAAGAGAGGACACTTGGAGAGACAGAGAGTGAATCAGGATTGGCTACACTAAATTTTAGCCCTTGCTGGTAGAAGTAACAACAACTCCTTTCTGACTAAGATGAGATGATAGAAATCCATAATTCTTCACTGAACTATGATTACCAAACTTTGTTTTAGGACATTGTCTTCTCTTTTATGTTGGGGCCTTTCTTGGTATAGTGATTAAAGAAAAGGATACTTGACACATTCAGCATGTGTTAGTGAGCTGACAAAATAAAAGAAGGTATAAAATAATATAGTCATTTCATTGTCAGAGGAGGAAAAAAGAAGACAAAAAATGGTGCCAACATACACGTGCAATCCTCCTCAAGTAGTGTGTTCTTCAACAGAAATAATATGTGTTTAAAACTGTGCCTATATATCTACTCCTTCAATGCCATGTTAAACAAATGTACAAACAAATAAAAATCTTAGAGCCCCATGAAAGTGGAGGTGTATACCAGAGGCAAGATCCTACAGTCTGGGACATATGACTGTCATAGAAGCTATATGATCACTGAAGTCTGGCAGATAAGAAAGTTACAGAAATCTTACAAGTTAAACCCAAGCGAGCAGTCTTTCAGTATGGACACAAATTTCAGGCTATCATGTACTGGATTACCCATACCCCCACCCCCCAAAAAAATCAGAAAATAAGTTATCAGAAGTAGTAGTTAGGGTTACACATATATGTCAAAGGCTACAATTTGTCCTGACTAGAATAAACCCTTTTTGCACTCAGGTAACAAAACCATTATCCAGCTGAAGACATCCTCACTATACAGTGTGTGGTTTGCCAGTCTCCTCAGGACATTCTCAATGAGTAAGCAGTTTGTTCCATTTTTTACTGGGAACATAAACATTTCCTCTGACAGCTGAGTCAAGAATCATTACTTTGAGATAAGCTAAACACAACTGTCTGAGACCTTGTTTTCACCAGAACAAATGTTCTGCTGTTCTCCTTTAAATAAGGCATCAGGTGCACACAGGTTGTTACAAAACCTGAGGTCACTCGGTATCATTCAGTAGAACTTAACATGGACTGCTAGTGTTTGAGTTAAAATTATTTAAAAAAATTGGTGTCATGGTTCAACAAAGTCAGTGACATTCTGGGTACCAGGGGCTATATATGTTTTCTGTGTATGAAACTTCTTCAGGGAATGTATCACTGTTCCTTCGAACAAAATATCTAGAGCACTGAGGGAAAGGTCATTTGTTTAAGTTTTCACAATGAGGGAAAAGTGTTACGAGACTCCTGAACTTGAACTTGTTCCTCTCACTAGAATAAAAAGGCATCTTCTTGTCAAAGTATACAGAGCCACACACAAGGAGCAGGGGTGAGAGGAATGACTAGAGATACATGAGTTATTGGTCAGGTAGATACATGAGAAGGCTGAATAACATTGGTTCCTTGTTTTGTGTTGTTTGTGCTATATCTATGTATGCTGTTAAGCTAGTGAATCATTAAATGAGAGATGTCTACAGTAGAAATTAACTTTATTGATTTTGACACTATGTATTCTGTTCACACAGAGAAGGTAATGCTTATGTCTGTTCCTGCTGTCAGACATTTTGAACGTACTTCAAATATGGTATAATACACTCAAATACTTCTCAAAATGTATTGAAAAGATTCTTCCCTCATATAATATATCTCAACCACAGATTCCAATCCGTACACTCTTTCTAGCCCATTCTTACCTCCTCTTTTCACAAGCTTTATTCCTCCTCTGTATTCTTTTCAGAAAAGAGCAGTCCTCTTCTAAAGATGACAGCCAAACAGGACAAAACACGATAAAATAAGACAAGGTGAAAGCCCTCATATCAAGGTTAGACCAGGGAACCCAGCAGTAGAAAAAGAGTCCTTTCCCAAAGAACATAATGAGGCTTGAAAATTATTCATTTGTACATGTAGTGGAAAGAAAGAAATATTAGAAGAAAAAATAAAAGAAAGAAGGAATAAAATAAAAATAAAGAAAAAAGTAAAGAAAGAAAAATAGAAAGAAATGGAGAATAGATAATTTTTTGTAGGAAATAAACCTTCAGCTTGATGAGAAGTATCATGATTCTTAAGAACTAAGAAGTAATTCTTCATCCTCATTCTTCTTTTGAGGCTGTCACACCACTGCAGTTATACACCCAGACCCAAGTATAGCAAACATTCTCTAAGCAAACGTTCTCACTTTTAGAAAAAGTATTATGGACATTTTTTATTTAATCTTTTTTTTTTTTTTTTACAATCCAGTAAGTGCTGGCTGACAGGAGCCTGATATAGCTGTCTCCTGAGAGGCTCTGACAGTGTCAAACTAATAGAGAAGTAGAAGCTCACAGCCATCCATCGGACTGAGCATGGGGTCCCTTTTGAAGGAGCTAGAGAAAGGACCCAAGGAGCCCCTTAGGATGAACAACAATATGAACTAACTAGTACCCTCAGAGCTCCCAGGGACTACACCTCCAATCAAAGAATACACATGGTGGGACTCATGGCTCCAGCTGCATATGTAGCAGAGGATGGCCTAGTCAATCATCAATGGTCATCAATGGGAGGAGAGGCCCTTGGTCCTGTGAAGGTTCTATGTCCCAGTGTAGGGGAATTCCAGGGCCAGGAAGCAGGAGAGGGTGGGTTGGTGAGCAGGGCGAGGGGCAGGGAACAGGGTTTATTTTTCTCTTTTCTTTCTTAACAAATTTCATGAGGCATCATTTTCTCCTGGGTCTTTCACTAGTCCAGTGGCTGCTTGTCCACACACTCCATGTTCATCTTAAAGCAAGCATCTGAGCCTGAGTCATTGAGTTTTCAACAGCTACTACTGATATAAGGAAATATCATTTGAAATATAAAGACAATATCTAATAAAAAGAGAAAAAAAAAACAATCCAGATTTTATTCCCCTCCCGGTTCACCCACTGACTGTTCCACATCTCATACCTCCTCCACCCATCTCCACAAGGATATCCCCACCCTCTCCTACCCCACCAAACCTCCCCACTCCCTGGAGCCTCAAATCTCCTAAGGGTTTGGAGTATCTTCTCTGACTGAGTCCAGGAATTCTCTGCTATGTATGTGTTGGGAGCCTCATATCAGCTAGTATATGCTACCTGGTTGGTGGTCCAGTGTTTGGGAGATCTCAGGGGTCCAGGTTAGTTGAGACTGCTGGTCCTCTTACAGGGTCACACTATTCCTCAGCTTTTTCCAGCTTTTAGATAATTCAACAGCAGACACTGGCAGCTTCTGTCCAATGGTTGGGTGTAAATATCTGCATCTGAGTCTTTCAGCTACTTGTTGGATCTTTCAGAGGGCAGTCATGATAGGCCTCTCCTTTATGAGCACACCATAGCCTCATCAATAGAAAATTTATCTTAGCTTTTAGATTAACAGTTAAGTAAAAACACTATCTGGGGTATTTGATATCTGTGACTGCCTGGCTTCTACCACTGCCTGGAAGTCTTTTTCATTTTGCTCTTTCTCTTATATCTTGAAAAGATTTTTCTATGATGGTTCACTATCATTGTCAACCTGATTGGGTTTAGAATGACATAGGAGACTGACTTTTACTACAAAATATATCTATGTAGACAGTTTGAGAAGATTTTCATAGGGTAAGAAATGCCATCAGTAGGGGTGTCATCACTCCATGAGCTGGCGATGCATACAAAGTATGAGGAAAAAGGAAACCCAGCTGGTAGATCCCTCTTTCTTGTCTCCTGTCTGCTATAATGTAAGTTGCCTCACTTCAACCTCTCTGTGCTGATGGGCAACATTCTCTGTAACCATTAGCTGGGAAATTAAATATTTGTGCTACCATTCCAGGCAATGGGGTCTCACACAGAACAAAATGAGGGAATGGTGAAAAACATGTAGAGGGTGTAGAGGGCTGGAGTCTCCAGTTTCATCTTATCAGTCATGTTATGAGTCATTCAGTTACACCCTCATGACATTTATTAAGAACATTAGCTAACTGAAGACCTGGAGTGTTAGCTAAGATAGAGTGACTTAAAATTGTGTAACATACAATTTCCTACATGACTGAATTGCTTTGTTTTTATTTTTATTTTTTATAAAACCTTTTTGATGTGGAGTTTATGGTTTCATAAGATAATCTACTTTCTGTTTTCAGTGATAACCCCTTCATTCAAAATCAAAATATCTCCTCTGTACTATATTTCCTCACTTTCATGAAACAGGGAACCATAGGGATGAAGCTAGTTCCAGGAATGTCACAAGATGGGTATGAGGTGAGCCTGGAGTGTGTTGTAATACTAGAAATTAGGGGGGGGGGGTGTGCTATTAAAAACCCAGGAGACATGTACCAAGAAAACAGAAAGTTACTTGCTTGTATTTCCACTGCTCAAATCTAGTCCAATAGAATACTGGAAAAGTTGAGTAAAAGAATAAGCTATAGACCATTGAAAAAAGGAATTAGTTTGGTTACTTTAAATTATAAATAGATCAAACTAATAAACCGATTTTGGGGGTGAAACAGTAGGACTTTTAATAATTTTAAAGTTTGAAAGATTTTACTGGTTAAGGTTTAAGAAGTATAGCAGTTAACAAAGGAAGTTTTTCCTTTACCATAGTTAAGGCTTATTAAGAAAGAGTCACTGAATGAAAATCCAGGATAAATTTTGATTAGGTATAGGATATTGGGACACTTAGTTAACATTTCTTCAGACACATATACATACAAGTAAAACATATATACATATGTAGGTATGTATTCATGTTTGTGACTCTATATTCATGTGGACCAGCATGCCAATCTATTTATAAGTATATACAGTATGCATATATTTCCAATGTCACAGTTGGATAGTTCAATGATTCTGTTGTCTTTGCTACATCTGAATTGTTAGATAAGCACAACCTGGAACTGATTTCACTATCCAATCCCAGTAAACAAGATCACTATATTTGACTAAGTTAATAGCTTCCTAATCTATAGGTTTTTCGTTTCTTAAGTGATTATAATAACAGTCTGCACCTCTTAGGAAACTCATATATACTAAAATCAAGAGGAAAGGGGAGCCAGAAGTCTCTAGGAAGGGTAGATAGATGCTGCTTGAAGAGCTGCTGTGATTCTTTCCTACAGTATGGCAAGATCCCTTTGCATCTAGCAATCTAGTTCTTTTTTTCATTCTGCATTTTTCTCAAGGGTCTTTCACTAGTCCAGTTGCTGCTTGTCCTCACACTCCATGTTCATCTTAAAGCAAGCATCTGAGCCTGAGTCATTGAGTTTTCAACAGCTACCACTGATATTACAAATGCTGGACTTAAAGAAGATGGATTAAGCCTTATTTTCTAGCAGTGAGACTCAAAGACTGACATCATCTGAAAGGGGGAAAATGCTTGATTTGTATACCAAGACGCAGAACACAATATTAAGTTCCCTCACCTTGTTTGTAATGACTCAGAAACAGCCCTTTGCCACATACTCAGTGCTAAAAGAAATCAATTCCTCCATTCTGACTGGCTCTTGACACCGCCTTTAATCTGTGAACTATGAAATGCAAAGAAATCTAGTGTGCTCTCCTCTCCCTCCATCTGTGCATGGCTGTCAGGCAAGCAGTCAACAGCACTCTGTAACAGAAGTTAATTGGAAGGCACTCCTGTCTCCAGCTCCTTTGGTAATTATTGAAGTCACTCTCCTGGCAAGAAAGAAAGCCTTTTTCTTTAACACTGCTTGATAAAGAGACTCTCCCGCCTCATACAGCCATAGAAGCAAAACAAAATCAGTCATCCAAAGAATTCTCTGTTTGTTTGATAATCCCCAGAATTGCTTTAGGTGGATAAGTGAAATTTTAGGTTGAATTTAATTTAAATACATTTGGGAGAATAGTGTGAAGTCCCCTCTGTGTCAGGGCTCTGTTCCCTGTCCATGATTCAAAACAATATTCTGTTAGGAATATCTTTTACTGATACTAGCAATACTAATTCCAGTCTGTTCTGTACCATGTTTGATAGATGGTAAATAGCACCTATGAAGGAGAAAAGTCCAGTCTTCTTATACAACCCTGTTAGAACTTTTCAATCCCTTATCACAGGATTACATAGCAGCAGATTCTCTCATCACACTAAACACCATTCTTTCCAGGATCTCTGCAATTATGTCTGTTCTACAAGGATGCATAAACTATACTAGTTAAGACAGTATTTTTGTGTACTGGCTGTTGAATAGTAATTGTTTAATAAGCTATAATTTTCTGCCCTTGCTCTTAGTATATCTAACAAGTATATAATCACCTCTTGCCACCATTGCCCTTTTCTTTGGAGTTTTATCTTCAATATTGTTTTTTTGTTTTTTTAGAATAAAGCTGTATGTTTTTATTCAACTTGCTCTTTATGCTTCCTGTGTTTGTTTTCTATTTAACTGAAGGATAACACTTACATAGAAATTCAAGGATGAAAACAATAGTTTCTATTTTTGCTGCATTCTAAATCTGGTTTGAATATCACACTAAGTTATCAAAAGAAGACTGAAAATGTTCAACAAACTCAGCCTTTAGGGAAATGCAAACTGAAACTATGTCATCAGCTGAATGACATCCTGGTTTTTCACACTTTTTGGCTATTGTGAATAAGACAGAAATGATTATGGCTGAGTGTCTGTGGAGTGGAATAGTGGTGTTCAGGCATGTGCCTGTTACAAATTCCCAAGTTTCATACACAATTAATTTTAAACTAGGATATTGCAGTTGTAAAGAATAGAGCTGTATGCTATTATTGCATCCATATGGATGACTTTTAGTAGAAAATTATATAATAACAACTAGGTACACACTCTAAGAGGAAGAGAATGTTTGGAAGATGTATGGAAATTTTCCTCATTTTTGTGTGTAAATGATTTTCCTAAGCTCCATCTTCAAAATAATACTAAAGACACTGTTAGTATCAGCAAGAAATAGAATAGTGTGGTTATTTTATATTTTATGGTCCATGGTTTTCACTATGCTAATGGAACTACATACTGACAATTTAAAAATAATTCACTTACAAAAGTTAAATTTTATTTCGTTTGTGGTTTGGTGAAAATGGCCTAAGTTCACTGAGCTTTGCTTTCCTCATTTATGGACTGAGGATGAATATCTAATATCCTGTTTGTGGTGAGTTTTCAATGAATCAAGTCAAATAAAACTATGAGTACAGAGTTAGATGTAGAAGGACATGGATGTAAATTTAATTAAGTTAATATTAATGATATTTGTACATACAGAACCCATTCCAGGTTTTTAATCCTTATTTTCCTATTTGTATCTGTAACCATGTGATACTTGGATTTGTAAAGCTGAGAGTACTTTGGCTTAGGATTTCATAGACATTAGTCTACAGAAGTTTGGTCCATTGCTTCAGTGCCTATGACCACAGGCAAGATATACATTTCAACTGGACTTCCTTAATACTCCACTATTAGATCTTTCAGTACTCACAACATATCACTTTTCAATAGAACTACCCCATGGAACAAGATTGGGATGCATAAATCTTAGTGGGTATTTTCTATCCAAACGTTTTCCTGAAAGTTTTATCTACTTAAATTTTATAAGAGGGGTGTGTATAGATTAGTTCTTAATGTATACGTACATGCTTTGAGAAAAGTATTCATGGACAGAAGTGGCTTAATTAGGTGTCAAAATGCCAGGAGCCAGGAAGCTAAAAACTGTAGAGTCTGATCGTGTGGTAATTAGTTAAATCTCATAAGCTAAAATATAATGAGCTTACATTCCCTCATTGATAAGTCCTTGATGTGTTATGATTGGATAAAATTTCTCTATAGTTTCATATACTAACTACTTAAAATGAGAATGGAAAATAATAAAAGGGTTTTTTTTTTCTCTAAGATGGCTTAAGTTTAAGAATTTGTAGCACATTTGATAACTTGTTTCATGTTCTTTTTGGAGAATTGTAAGACTGATGATTTATTTGCTTCATTTTCTTAATTATTTTATTCTATTTAGCAATATTTAACACCTCTTTTATGCCTAATAGAGTCTCTAAGCAAGGTGTGTGCAAAGAAACTAGATGTTTCTTCCATCTATCTATCTATCTATCTATCTATCTATCTATCTATCTATCTATCTATCTATCCATCTATCCATCTATCTATCTATCCATCCATCCATTCACCCACCTACCCACCCACCCACCCATCCATCCATCCATCCATCCATCCATCCATCAATCCATCTATCTATCTATCTATCTATCTATCTATCTATCCATCCATCCATCTATCTATATCTCAGAATAGTCCTTATTCTGATAAAGGATTACTTTCAGATCTTATGGATTCTTTAAAGGTATATAGAAAAACTGATATTGTATATTTTCATGGGGATGATAGGTTACTTTTATTAGTGTTCTATAAGAGACATAGGTACAGAGAAATGGCTAGATGGTGATGCCTCATTATAATGGAGTTGGCACAATTGATATTTAGGTATTTTGAATTTATATTTTGGAATTTGAATTTATGTGTAATTGGGGCTAAATTCAAAACTTTTTTCTTGGTTATTTTGTAACCTAAGTTGAATCTCAATTTCTACATGTGTGAAACCAGATAAGTGATTCACTCCTTTTAGCCTCTTTTCGGTAGTGCCTATCAATAAGCTTCTCCTGGTACATAGCTAGGATGCTTTGAATGAGAACGGCCCCAATGGTCTCATATGTTTGATTACTGGGTCAACAGTTGGTCAAACTGTTTAGAAAGAATTAGAACATGTGGCCATGATGGAGGAAGTGTGCCATTTGGAGACATTTAGTGTGCTTCTGCCTCATACCTGCAGTTAGGGACAGGAGCTCTCAGCTCTTCTTGACACCATGCCTTTGCTCACTTATCACTAATTCTAACCCTCAGGAACTGCAAGTGAAATTAAGTGAGTATTTTTTTTTTAATAAGTTTCCTTGGTCACAGTGCTTTCACTATGTAGTAACCAATGTAATATCACTGGGAATGTATTTAAAAACAAACGAAAAATGACTAGCTATCCTTATTTCTCTCATTTGTACCTAGTTCAGAAACTAGCAGCTTGCTTCTTTATCTCACAGTCTGGTCACAGATCATTGACTGATTATGTCATTGATCAGATGCTATGCAGACAGAGACAAGTCACACAGAGGGGACAAGACATGGACATAATTATTGAAAATCAAAACAAAGTCTTGGCTCACATTTCTAGTCTGTATATCATAATCCATATTTATAAATTCAAACATCTTATATTGACCTTGCCACTGAGAATTCAACCTTTGACACAATTTAATTGTGTGACACTGATTAAGATCTCCTTCAGGCTTTGCAGAACTAGCTTGCTATGTGTAACAGAACAATCCAAGGTACAAACATTAGTTCATTAGCAAATGATTCAAAAAGAAGAAAAGGAAAGGTGCTCAAAAGGAAATAGGTGGACAGCTCGGTCACACCCTAAAAAATTGTGTATGGGGTAGGGATGTGCAAAGAAAGAGAGCTGTTGAGAATACAAAAATACTGATATTAGTGACTAAGTTTTTTTGTAGAATATTTTACTAAGTCCTGATGAGAATAGAAAGTGGTGACTTAAAAAAAATTAAATCACACAGTTATAATAAAATACTTCTCAAATTTGCTGATAGCACTGTAGACTGTTATTCATTTTTGTTAATGTGAAACTATTTGTGTCATTTTGACATTTTCAAACGTATATTATAGTATTATGGGCTATTCTAAAATCCTGCTTCATTCAAAAAAAAAAAAAAAAGGAACAGTTTCAAGCATGCCTCCCATAGAGCAAATATCATTAAAAACAAAACAAAAACAAAAACAACAATCAAAAACGAAACAAAACCACCACCATCAACAACAACAAACTGTAGACCTAATTCAGGCATTTAGTTACTGTGGTATGGTGAGTTAAGCAATGAACTGGATATCTTGAGTGCTTTCAATGGCATAAACCTGGTTTTGCATGAGCTAGACAACCACAAATATTCCATGGGACTGCTGAATGTAATTCTTTTTTAGTAAATTACCCCTATTTCTGATTTAAAGCACTGTAAACAGAATTTTCCAGGTTTCATTTGTCAAAGAATATGAGTGATAAGGCTAGTCTGGTCTGTAGAGTGGGCCCTGTATTAAAACAAACAAACAAACAAACAAAACAACAACTAGGGGTGATATATTCCTATGACACAATTATTGTTTATTTATCACTGAATCAAGTCCATATTCTTTACCATTACATGCATAAATATATTTATATTACAGTTCTATGTTACAGGTGTGTGAGAACATGAGAATCAGCCAGCATTACCTTGAGCCTCTAGGAAGTTTCTTAAGTTTCCTCTCTCTCTCTCTCTCTCTCTCTCTCTCTCTCTCTCTCTCTCTCTCTCTCTCTCTCTCTCTCTCTCTCTCTCACTCTCTCTCTCTCTTAAGTTATCTATTTACATTTCAAATGTTGTCCCCTTTTCTAGTCTTCCCTCCACAAATCCCTCATCCTCACCCCTCTCCTTTGCCTCTAGGAGGGTGCACCTCAACCCACACATTTACTCCTGCCTTGCTGCTCTAGCATCTCCCTACACTGAGTCATCAAGCCTCCACAGGACCAAGGGCCTCCCCTCTCATTGGTACTAGATAAGACTATCCACTGCTACATAAGCATCTGGAGCCATGGATCCCTGCATGTGTACTCTTTGTTTGGTGGCTTAGTCCCTGAGAGCTCTGGAGGATCCAGTTAGTTGATATTGTTCTTCCTATGAGATTGCAAACCCCTTCAGCTCCTTCAGTCTTTTCCCTAACTCTTCCATTGGGATCCCATGACTCAGTTCAGTGGTTGGCTATGAAAATCTGTATCTGTATTAATCAGTTGTTGACAGAGCCTTTCAGGGGACAGCTATACCAGACTCCTGTTAGCAAGCACATCCTTGGTATCAGCAATAGAGTCAGGATTTGACTTCTACAGATGGGATGGATTCCTAGGTGGAGTGGTCTCTTAAGCTTCATATGATCTGTGAGTTGTACTACGGGTATTTTGTACTTTGGAGATAATATCCACTTGTCAGTGATTACATGCCGTGTGTGTTCTTTTGTGACTGGGTAACCCCAATGAAGAATATATTTTCTACTTCCATCCATTTGTCTGTGAATTTCATGTAGTCATTGTTTATAATAGCTGAGTAGTACTCTATTATTTAACTGTACCATATTTTCTGTATCCATTCCTCCACTGAGGGACATCTGGGTTCTTTCCAGCTTCTGGCTACTATAAATAAGGCTGCTATGAACATAATGGAGCATGTGTTCTTGTTATATGCTCGGGTATCCTCTGGGTATATGCTCAGGAGTGGGTTGTCTGAGTCTTTAGGTAGAACTATGTCCAATTTTCTAAGGAACCACTATATTGTTTTCCAAAGTAGCTTTACCAGCTCACAATCCCACAAGTAATAGAGGAGTGTTCCTCTTTCTCCATATCCTCACCAGCATCGGATTTCACCTGAATTTTGATCTAGTCATTCTGATTGGTATGAAGTGTAATCTCAGGGTCATTTTGATTTGCATTTCATTGATTACTAAGGATGTTGAGCAGGTTTTAGGTGCTTCTCGGTCATGTGAGATTCATCAGTTGAGAATTCTTTGTTTAGCTCTGTATCCCATTTTTTAATACAGTTATTTAGTTCTCTGGAGTCTAACTTTTTGAGTTCTTTGTATATTTTGTATATTAGCCCTCTAATAGATGTTGGGTTTAGGTTTCAATTTGTTGGTTGCTGTTTTGTCCTATTGACAGTGTCCTTTGCCTTACAGAAACTTTTCTGTTTTACGAGGCACCATTTGTCAAGTGTTGATCTTAGAGCCTGAGACACTGGTGTTCTGTTCAGGAAAATTTCCCCTGTACCAATGTGTTTGAGGCTATTTCCCACTTTCTCTTCTCTTAGATTCAGTATATCTGGCTTTATGTGGAGTTCCTTTATTCACTTGGACTTGAGCTTTGTACAAAGAGATCAAAAGTGATCAATTTGCATTATTTTACATGGAGACTTCCAGTTAGACTAGCACCATTTGTCAAAAATGTGTTTTTGGCTTCTTTGTAAAAGACCAAGTGACCATAGGTGTGTTGGTTTATTTTTGCATCTTCAGTCCTATTCCACTGATCTACCTGTCTGTCTCTGAACCAATACCATGTAGATTTTTTATTGATTTAAGTTTTATTGCATTATGATGAGAAAAGATACGTGATTTCAATTTATCTGAATTTGTTCACATTTAAAAACCTATTGAGTAAATAGAATTAAATCATTCTTTTTTCTCTTTTGTACCCCAACTCCTCCCAGAGACCCCCTTCAATACCTACAATACCTTTTTTGTCATATTCTTTAAAATTTATAAAATATTATAACAATAAAAATGAGTATTATAAAAGGTGTTTGATATGAAACAACAATCAATTTAAAAGTCTTATGTAGACTCTTGTCTATAACAATATGGAAAATAAATTCATTTTTCTCAATATAAATTTTTAATAACTCCAAACATATTAACTGTATATTTTAAAATAATACATCACTTCTAGTATTTTTTAAATGAATATTATATATATACATATATATATAAAGTCTTTTTGTTTGTTTGTTTTATATTTAGTAGAGCTTAAAATCTTTGTTCGTACTGTGGTACAAGCCAAAAATAAGAACAATTTTTAGACATTGGATTTCATTGTAATAAGGCTGTACTTTAATGTCCCTCACATCACCAAAGATTTTATCTCCATAGTAGCTAAGCTGAGAGTTGATAGTTTTGCTGTGCAAAGGAATGAATTGCAGGCACAATTTTTAGATACAGATTTCCTGCTATGGTCCAAACTAATTGACTTGAGTGAGTGACTTTATTCTCAGCCCATAGAGAACAGGTTACATTCATTTAAGAAATGGTGTGTTGCCGGGCAGTGGTGGCACATGCCTTTAATCCCAGCACTTGGGAAGCAGAGGCAGGCAGATTTCTGAGTTTGAGGCCAGCTTGGTCTACAGAGTGAGTTCCAAGACATCCAGGGCTATACAGAGAAACCCTATCTCAAAAAATCATAAAGCAAAAACGAAAAAGAAATGGTGTGTTTATTAAGATGGTCTATCCATAAAGTCATTCACTAACTGTTTCAGTGAACAATGGTTCTGCTTGGAGGGTGGCACAGATATTAGGTGAGGGTACGAATCTGGTTCATTGGCTATGATAATTTGGACAAGCATTCATCTCAGAGAAAGTAATTTATAAAGTCCTCTTCTGCAAACTTGATTCAATAGTTACAAATGTCAAGCAAAGCATTCAGTCTCACTCTTTGTTGTTCCCTTACAACCCATCTCCCAAGTTAATTGTCTACATTTCTTTTAGCTGTATAAATACTTTAGAAATATGTAAGCTGTTCTGAAAACCATAGTATAGTATAAAAACATGAAACAAACAATACTACTAACAGAGAGGCTGAGATAGGAGAAGCAAGATTTCAAGACCATTACGTGGTACACAGCAAGACACTGTCACATACAAACAAGCAGAAAGTGTATATGTATTGTACAATATTGGACCTATTTCTCCAGTTACCAAATTACAGAGACCACTGGATGACAGTCAACAAGTTTCTAATTCCTCATAATTTTGGATTTCAATCAATTAGGATATGTCGGTAATATTAATTTTCATATTAAGAAAAAGTAATTGTTGCTTCCTGGTTTTTGTTGTTGTTGTTGTTGTAAGAGGTGGAATTAGGTTTGTGTGGGTTTGTTGAAAGGTCACTTTCTTGCTTCTTCTAGGGTATAGTTTTGCTCCTTATGTTGGTGTTTTCCGTCTATTATCCTTTGTAGGGCTGGATTTTGGAAAGATATTGTGTAAATTTCATTTTGTCATGGAATATCTTGTTTTCTCCATGAGTAATTGAGAGTTTTGCTGGGTATAGCAAAACTCTGGCTGGCATTTGTGTTCTCGTAGGGTCTGTATGACATCTGCCTAGGATCTTCTAGCTTTCATAGTCTCGGGTGAGAAGTCTCATGTAATTCGTGTAATTCTGATAGACCTGCCTTTATATGCTACTTGACCTCTTTTCTTTACTGCTTTTAAAATTCTTTCCTTGTTTAGTGCATTTGGTGTTTTTATTATTATGTGACATGAGGAATTTCTTTTCTCATCCAGTGTATTTGGAATTCTGTAGGCTTCTTGTATGTTCATGGGCATCTCTTTCTTTAAGTTAGAGAAGTTTTCTTCTATAATTTTATTGAAGATATTTACTGGTCAATTACCTTGGGAGTCTTCACTCTCTCCTATACCTGTTATTCTTAGGTTCGGTCTTCTCATTTTGTCCTGGATTTCCTGGATGTTTTGGGTGAGGAGCTTTTTGCTTTTTGCATTTCCTTTGACTGTTGTGTCAATGTTTTCTATGGTGTCTTCTGCCCCTGAGATTCTTTCTTCTATCTCTTGTATTCTGTTGGTGCTGCTTGCATCTATGAATCCAGATTTCTTTCCTAGGTTTTCTATCTCCAGGGTTGTCTCTCTTTCTGATTTCTTTATTATTTCTATTTCCATTTCATTCCCTTCACCTGTTTGATTGTGTTTTCCTGTGAAAATTGAACATAGTTCTACCTAAGGGATTTTTGTGTTTTCCTTAGAAAATTGGACATAGTTCTACCTAAGGGATTTTTGTGGCTCCCCTTTAAGGGCTTCTAGCTGTTTTACTGTGTTCTCTTGTATTTGTTTGAGGGAATTTCTTTGAGGGAGTTATTTATGTCTTTATTAAGGTCCTGTATCATCATCATGAGATGTGATTTTTAGATCTGAGTCTTGCTTTTCCGATGTGATGATGTGTCCAGGACTTGCTATGGTGGGAGAATTGGGTTCTGATGATGCCAAGTAAACTTGGTTTGTGTTGCTTACCTTCTTAAGCTTCCCCCCTACCCGTGCACCATCTGGTTATCTCTAGTGCTAACTGCCCTGGCTAAATCTGACTGGAGCATATCCTTCCTGTGATCCTGGTTGTGTCAGAACTCCTCAGATTCAAGCTGTCTCTGTGATCCTGTGATTCTGGGATCCTGGGATCCTGGGCTTGTAAGAACACCAGAGAGTGAAGCTTCTTCTGGGTGTTGTGGGACTGGCTGTAGAGTTTGTGTCAGGTCTTCAAGGTCTGCTCAGGGCACTGGCCCAGACAGACCAGAAGCAACCCAAGCTACTGGGCTGGAGGAGTTCCTGTGTGTCAGGTCCCACAGGTCCCAGTGGCTCCCATTGTTGGGACAGATGTGTCCTCCTCACTTCTGTTCCTCTGACCCTGGGCTTATCAGAGTGCCCGGGAGGGGAGCCACATCTGGATCACCATGTAGATTTTGTCACTATTGTTCTGTAGTATAACTTGAGGTCAGGGATGGTGATTCCCTCAGAAGTTCTTTCACTGTTGAGAATTGTTTTCTATGCTTTGTTTCTGTTATTCCAGATGAAGTAGAGAATTGCTCTGTCAGTAAGTCACTGATAAATATAATTTTCAAAATTTTAGCACATCTATGAACAGTATGGCTGCCTGAACATTAATTGAACAAGAACTACAGTAATAAATATGCTAAAATTCCTCAACCCTAAGGCAAAGAACTCCAAGCATTAAAAAATGCTAAGAGCAGCAGAAATCATTTCCCTTAAGGAAAACACAAGTTTCAGTCATATAACACCAAATAGTGAATCCTGAAAACATACAGCCAAGTAACAATATACAGAATGAGCAGGTTTAGGGATGCATGCACACATGTGCATACACACACACAATGTAAGAAAAATTCAAGAAAAATGACATGTTTGTAAGAACAAGGAGGAGATACATGGGAGAGTCAGTAAGGAGGTAATAAAGGGGTGGAAGTTATGTAATTATAACCTCAAAAAATAAAGAAAATATATTATTTTGAAAAAATTGTTATCACCTTGAATCTTCCATTGTTGAGAAAATAATAAATCAAGCAGACACAATAATTAGTTGTATTTTTTTTAGATATTTTCTTTATTTACATGTAACTTTCTCCATTCCCAGTTTCCCCTCCAAAAAACAAAGAAACAAACAAAAACAACAAAAACAAACCCCTGTTGCCTCCCCCTTCCCCATGCCTACCACCCCGCCCTCTCCCACTTTCTAGCCCTGGCATTCCCCTACACTGGGGCACAGAACCTTCACTGGGCCGAGCTCCTCTCCTCCTATTGATGATTGAATTTGTAATCCTCTACTATACACATGCTGCCTGAACAATCAGACCCCTCCATGTGCAGTCTTTGGTTGGTGGTTGAGACCCTGGGAGCTCTGAGGGTACTAGTTAGTTCATGTTGTTGTTCGTCCTAAGGGGCTGCAAACCCCTCAGCTCCATTGGTCCTTTCTCCAACTCCTTCACTGGGGACCCTGTACTCAGTTTGATGGATGGCTGTGAGCCTCTACATCTGTGTTAGTCAGGTACTGTCAGAGCCTCTATTCACACACAATAAAAATTTATAAAATATTGTTCATGATAAATTAAATTAATAAATTATAAGTTATTACATAGAATATAATAGGTATTCTAATATAATTTAAGAAATTCAGAATGTAAACCCACTAATGATTTATTTGTCTTGATAGCCACTTTCTAATATTGTATATGTATTGCTTGCATGTGGCGTAAGTGTAAGTGTGACAGATGTGCGTGCAGTATCCACAAAGGTCAGAAAAATTCACCTGGGTTTGATTCCCTGGAACAGAAGTTATAGATAGATATGAGCGACCTTGTGAGTGCTCAGAACCAATCCAACTCCTCTGAAGAGCAGTAAGTGCTTCTAAACTATAAGCCATCTCTCTTTTCCATACTGGCTGTTCTCATAAACACTGTAGAGCAAACCGTATGTCACCTCTGTGACACAAAGCCATTAAAACTTACCTACATAAACAAATTAAAAAAAATAATGGGGAGGTAGCTCAGTAGCTCACTCAGAAATTGATGTATAATAATCATGAGAAATTGAATTAGGTCCTAACACTTATATACTAAGCCAGGTATGCCAGTGCCTGTCTATAATCTCAGCATTGTCAGAAAACAAGATGTAAAGACAGTTGAATTCTGGAGCCTGCAGGCTAGGTAATATCAACACATCTTTGAGCTCCAGACTCAGGGAGAGGCTTTGAATCAAAAAATAAGTTGGAGAGTGATTGAGTGACTGACTGAGAAAGACAGTCAGTATGTGAGCCTCTGATCGCCATATGCACGCATACTCCCAAGCCCATACCCTCACAGCCCCACTACCAAACACATTCATATATTTCCTGGATTTAAAGTTAAGAGTTCAGCTTGCTCTTCTCTGTGCCATTTTCTGAAACACTGTTCACTTAGTCTGCTTTTTCTTAATCACTTCAATATGTGAAATGTATCCCATATTATGACCTAAAACTGCATGGTGCCACAACATGTCTAATTCTAGTGGTTCCTAACATATATACCATCTGAGAAAAATCAATAATTCAACTTTTTTATATGACACAATTTATCTAAAGCAAACTAAATGAGAAGGAATAAGTCCAGCCACAGTAAAACTCTATGAGTTTTCCATTTGTTTACTAACAACATCCACATTCAATTGAAATTTACAATTTATATATCTATTTTAATTGTTATGGAAAGATAAATTAACAGACATTTTAGGATTGAAAATCTTTTGGCTTCTCTAGTCTTATTTAAAGGTTTGAAAACATGCTTTGTCAGCCACATTGTGCACATTAAAATTTAATGGCAGCATTAATGCCTGTAATACTTCACATTTTACTCTTGCAACTATAGGATATGATGCATATGTATATTTAGAAAGATTTGTAATCTAATTCAATTACAGGAACTAACCGAAAATTGTGTTTTCCCTTGACCATTTGTTCTACCTCAAGTCTTGGACACAGACTTTTTAAACGTTATATTTGTTCTTCAACATTGTGAATAAAATGTGCACTTAAAGCAGCTTCTCTCTCCACACCACAATGGTCACAGTTAGTTAAATATTTAATGCCCCCAAGCACAAGGAGGGCATGCAATGAGCATGAACTGTACTGTAAAACTCCGGTAATGGGTTTAGATCCCTGGGGTCACCACTGTTCCACACTGACAGAGTAAATGGGGGTAAAAGGCTCATCAAGATGCAAGTTTCAGTAGCAATCTGCCCTGCCATATATGCAGACAAGATTAATTATAGGTCTCTGAACCTGATGTGTTTTCTTAATATCTTGTACCACTTTAGAAGTTGGTATCTAAGCTAAAATGTTAGGTGTAGCTTTGTATAATTCTGTGTAATTCGCCTTTCCAAAGTGACTCCTCTCTGCATATTTTAAGTTTTGATAACTTACTGAGGCTCTGCTAAAAGCTTCCATTACTGATTTGCCATTATTCATTACAGCTGTCTGTTGAAATTAGGATGATATTTGCAACAGTAGCAAAATGCTGAAGGCAACCAAAGCCTTGTGTGTGTGTGTGTGTGTGTGTGTGTGTGTGTGTGTGCGTGTGTGTGTTCAGCTATTATTTTTTTTTCTCTCAGGGACATACCCAAATAAAAGAAAATGCAGTAAAACAGCTTAAATGTTTACTTAGGCATTTCATTCTAAGAATAATTACAAGATTTTAAAGAAGACATGTAAGCTTTGTTGTTTGAATACAGAATTACAGAGGCAGGATTACAATTTTGAGGTAGAGTGCTGACCTAGCATGTGCAAGACTCCAAGTTCAATTTTTCACGTTTGGGAAACATGCACAGAATTATGAGTTTTAATGAGAGCCAATACAATATTTTCATAAAAAAATCATATATCTTGAAGTGGACTAAAGCAAAAGTTTGTATTTAGGTATATAGGTGATTTGAATATACTAGGGCATATTAACTGCTAAAATGAAGCAATTCAGTGAATGAGAAATGTCTCCCATAGATGTCAGTGTTAGAATGTTGATCTCAATTGGTGGCATTATTAGGTGGGAAGTTATTTAGCCTATGGGACTTGGAGCCTTGCAGGTAGAAGCAGATCATTGGGAACAAACACACTTTGAGTTTATACCCCAACCTCGTTTACCCCTCATTTTCATGACTTACTTTCTGCTGTGGAAATATGAATTCACAGCTTCCTTGTTGTGCTGCTATGCCTGGCAATTCTTTCTGCCATTGTGGAACCACAAGCCAAAATAAATGATTCTTCAATAAGTCACTTTTGGTCACAGTATTTTATTTACACCAACTGGAAAAGAACAAACACTACATATAAAAATAAATGTGGACAGTGTTATTTACCAATGGAGAGAGGTTATTAAAATTTTTATCTTTAATTTCTTTGTGATGAAAAAGAAAACATAATATAAAATTTGGGGTTTGTTTTGAAGATTCTGTCATATTCTTTATATAATGTTTCATCATAATATTTGGTCCTACTTGTCCACCAAATATCTATTAAACTATAAAATGCAACTTCATACAATACAAATTATCTGCCAAATTCTCTTAGTCCTTCAATTATCTCAATCCTCTTTAGTATGAATTCATTATGTAAAATTGGTAAGTCTTCAGAGATTCAAATAAATCCTCAAACTTTTTGTTTCATAGTCATCACTCATGGTGATGAATGTGTAGGATGATGTTTACAGATACACTGCATTCAATATTTTTAATGAAAAATTGCTAAACTATGGCAGATTTCTTTCTCATGATCTGCTATAGGTAGCATAGTTATAATAATATTATCCATCCAATTTTTTGATCATCTTCATTAACACCCTTTCCTTTCATTCTGATTTCCCATTCTGTTTTACTCAGTAATACCTTCTCTCTTCTATGAAGGCTACATTACAAGTTCCTTTCCTGCCAGTCTTTCTTTGTATCTCTAATTCTGTATAATCATGACAGTACCATGATGGTGAAAATAAGAGATAGAAGATAGAAAGAGGAGGAAGAGAAGGAGGAGGAGGGGGGGAGGAGGAGAAGGAGGAGGAGGAGAGGATGAGGATGAGGAGGAGGAGGAGGAGGAGGAGGAAGAGGAAGAGCAGAAGAAATAGAGATATTGAAAACGTCCTTTCCTTCTTCTAAAGATGATCTGTCCATCCATAACTCAGGGCAGAGAACCCTGAGCCATTGACTCTTACCCAGATACCAGGTCAGAGTAAAGGAATAATCCAAGGAGAAACAAGTAGCTAGAAAGAATCTGAAGCACTGGAAAGATGACTCAGTAGTAAAGAGCACTTGATAATCAATCAGTCATGAGAGATGAAGTTTCAATCAAAGTACCCACTTTAGATGCCATACAACTACTTACACCTTCAGCTCCAAAGAATATGAATCTGTTGTGTTCTCTCTCTCTCTCTCTTTCTCTCTCTCTCTCTCTCTCTCTCTCTCTCTCTCTCTCTCTCTCTCTCTTTCTCTCTCTCTCTCACACACACAAATAAAATGAAATAAAATATTTTTAGAAGTAAAAATAGAATCCATGAATCCATGAATAGTGCTAAGTTGGGCAGGTATATAAAAATAATGGAGGTTGGCTGTACATAGAAGGGAGGAGGTTGGAGACCATAGACCAATGGCCAAAATCACATTAAATCATGACATTTTTATTTGGAAAAGCTATAGCTTATTATATTTGTTTAAGTTGAAAATAGCACCCTTATCAGAATTAATCTGAGCTTAACTAATCAGCTTAATCAAAATTCTTTTAATCAAACCATCATCTTTTGATCATACATAAACCCAAGCAGATTGGCATTGTGCAGAGATTTTTTAAACTAAATTTCAATGTAAAGTGTAACTATTTTTGTACAATCTTCATTCATTGATTTATACTTTGGGTATATAATTTATATAACATAACATTGGTATATTTTATATTGCATGAATAAGGCACACACACTTCTGTGTGTGTGGGGGGGAACACATGGGTTGAAATCAGGAGCCAATGCTGTTATCATTTTTCAACTCCCTCACTTTCTATCATGTTTAGACAGTGTCTCATTTCACATAACACCAGCTTTCACCAATTTCTGGGTAAGGCTTAATATCTTTGTCTTCCATTTTCTATCCTCCACACAAATTAACCCTGTGATGCTTTTCTTATTTAACCATCTGTTGAAAATGTGTTCATAGTTTCAATTTCAATCAAAAGAATTCTTGCTACCACAATTATGCCAGGTTTTCACTGTTTATGTAACAAATTAACAGAAACGGGTGTCTTTATATTATTATTACTTTTATGTTTTACAATCCAGTCATTGTCTCTCTTCCCATCTGCCCTCCCACAGTTCATTGTATTCCTCTTCCCCGGCTCCAATAGGATGCCCACCTCCGCCAGGCTGGGGAGTCTCCAAGGCCTGACACTATTAGTGATGTGTCATACAGACAGGAACCTAACATAGCTGTCCTCTGAGAGGTGCAACAAGAAATAGGTAGTTAACCACCTGTTAAGTATCTTAGTATAATGGAGGTCTTGATGAGACTAATCAGTTCAAACAAGACTTCATTTCTTTTTTTTTTTTTTGTGTGTGTGTGTGTGTGATTATAATTAAGTTTTATTTTATCAATGTGTCTCAAGTGTTTTGAGGTAATCCTGTGTTCTTTGTTTACTTTTTTAAAGTATTGCTTTATTTTATTTTTTAGATGTTTTCTTTATTTACAATATCTCCTATCCCAGGTTCCCTTCTGAAAAAAAAGAAAAAACTAAAACAATCCCCTTTTCCCTCTCCCTCCCTCTGCTCACCATCCCACCCCCTCCTGCTTACTAGCCCTGGCATTCCCCTACACTAGGGCAAAGAAGCTTCACAGGGCCAAGGGTCTCTCCTCCTATTGATGACTGACTTGGCCTTCCTCTGCTATACATATGCTGCTGGAGCCATGAGTCCCCCTATCTGTACTCATTGGTTGGATTTTTAGTCCATGGAAGCTCTGAGGGTACTAGTTCATATTGTTCATATTGTTGTTCGCCCTAAGGGGCTGCAAACCCTTCAGCTCCATGGGTCCTTTCTCTAGCTCCTTCATTGGGGACACTGTACTCAGTCCAATGGATGGCTGTGAGCCTCTACTTCTGTATTAGTCGGGTACTGTCAGAGCCTCAAGTCCAAGTGGATCAAGGACCTCCACATAAAACCAGATAAATTCAAACTAATAGAAAAGAAAGTGGGGAACAGCCTCAAACACATAGGCACAGGGGAAATTTTCCTGAACAGAACACCAATAGCTTATGCTCTAAGATCAAGAATCGACAAATGGGACGTCATAAAATTGCAAAGCTTCTGTAAGGCAAAAGATACTGTCAATAGGACAAAACGGCAACCAACAAATTGGGAAAAGATCTTTACCAATCCTATATCTGACAGAGGGCTAATATCCAATGTATACAAAGAACTCAAGAAGTTAGATTCCAGAGAAACAAATAACCCTATTAAAATACTTCATTTCTAAGTAGGCCTTGGTGAAGGAATCATTTCTGTCTTTTCCAGAGACTCATTTAGTCACAGTTCCATTCTTTTTCCTTAAACCTGCAGCATGGCATCTTCCAATTTCTTCTGGGCACTTTGGCTCTTAACTCCATCTTTAAATTAAATATATCTTTGGAATATATTTGCACCTGCCCAGATAATCTTGATAATGGTTCTCTCCTCCACCTCAATATGTTTAACATATACACACTTTCCAAGCTTTTATTGTGATTTTTTATTAGTTATTTTATTTCTTTACATTTCAAATATAATACCTCTTCCCTGTTTCCCCTCCACAAGCCCCCTATCTCCTCTCCCCTCCATCTTCCTCTATATGAGTGCTCATCCTCCCACCTACCCACTCGTGCCTCAGTGCCCTAGCATTCCGGGAGCCTCCACAGGAGAAAAGGCCTCCCCTCCCCTCCCAGTGACACCCCCTAAGCCATCCTCTGCTACATATTTGGCTAGAGCCATGGATCCCCACATGTGTACTCTTTAGTGAGTGGTTTAGTCCCTGGAGGCTTTGGTGGTCTGGTTGGTTGATAACATTGTTCTTCCTATGGGGTTGCAAACTCCTTCAGCTCCTACAGTTCTTCCCCTAAATTCTCCATTGTGATCTCTGAGCTCAGTCCAATTGTTGGCTGTATACATGCACATCTGTATTGGTCAGGCTCTGGCAGAGTCTCTCCAGGACAGCTATTCCAGGCTCCTATCAGTAAGCACTTCTTGGCATCAGCAGTAATGTCTGAGTTTGGTGTCTGCAGATGGGATGGATCCCTAGGTGGGGCAGGCAGTCTCTGGATGGCCTTTCCTTCAGTCTCTGCCCCACTCTATGTTCCTGCATTTCCTTTTGACAGGAGAAATTCTGGGTTAATATTATTGAGGTGGGTGGTTGGCCCCATCTCTCAGCTGGGGGCTGTGTGTATCAACTGGATATGGTGTCTACAGGCTCTCTCTCCCCTTTGTTCAGTCCTGGGAACCTGTTGGGTCCTGGCATCTGGGACTTTCTAGTGGCTACCACCAGTTCTCCTTCCCCCACTGCTACACACCTACTTTCAAATTCCTGGCCTTCTGTACTTCTCCCCCATCTCCTCTCATATCTGAATTTCCACCTCCCTTTTTCCCTCTTCCCTGTCTCTCCTTCCAGGATCCCTCTCTCCCTCTACTTTCCAGATATTATTTTCTTCCCCCTTCTGAGGAGGACTGTAACATTCATTCTTTGGTATGATCTTTATTCTTCTTGGGTTTCATATGGTCTGTGCTTTGTACCTTGGGTATTACAAGCTTCCTTTTGACTAATATCCACTTATCAGTGAGTACCTACCATGTGTGCTCTTTTGTGACTGGGTTACCTCACTCAGAATGGGAAACATTACATTCGTAGGTTCCAGGGACTGGGACACCTAAGTGGATAGGAAGGAAGGTCACTATCATTTGACCTCACCTATTGGAATTAAGGTATTTAAAACAGTATAGATAATGCCATCAGGCAACTTGTTAAATCTCTCTGTCTTTGTGCCTCCCTCACCTTTTATCATTTTTTAGACATTTATAGTCTCTGTGTGCATCATGAAAAATATATTTGGAGCATTGAAGTTTCTCCTCTACTTGCCTCTCACCTGACCACAGGAATGCTTGGATTACTAATCCATGCTGTCCCATCCACCTTTCCCTGAGTTCTGAGGACCTGAACTTAGGTCTTTACACTTTTACAACAAGCACTTTACCCACTGTTGCATACACCATACACCAGAACTCACTGTGGCCTTTGTTTTTTAAATGTTCTATGAGATCCTTCATGTTTTCTGAAATATTCTCCAAGATCTTTCCAGATTTCATGGCATAGACAATTTAAAAGTCCTTCATTTGTGAAAATCTATATTGATGTTTTGTCTATATGCATGTCTGTGTACCATGTGTCTGAGCTGGTGGAAGAGGGTATAAAATTCCCTGCAAGTAGAGATACAGACAGTGTGAGACACCAAGTGGCTGTTGGGTGGAATCTATGTCCTCTGGAAGAGCACCTAGTGTTCTTAACCATGGAATCATTTTCCCAGTCCCTGAAAACCCCTTCTTAAACTGTAAACTAGTTGTCATAGAGATTGTAAGTGCCCTCACTGTGTCAATCCCACCTGAAATTTAACAATTTCGCAAAGATGCAAGTCACCCTATTGCTGGTGACTTGATTCTACATCCACTGAATATTTGGAAATTTGTAGGAAAGTCTATCTCTTTCATAGTTCCCTTATTTCCATTTCTCACTCCTGTATTCCTCCCTTTCATAGTACACTGTTATCTTCAAGTTATTATTTCCTTTATGAAGAATTTGGTCAGATAGTTTTAATTATAAAAATTGAAAAATTATACTGAAGCAAGAGAAGAGAGAAGAATTTCTATTTATATATTGAGATCTAATGAAAACATGATTTTATCCAATTATGAACATAATATATAATTAATATTAAATGAAGATTATTTTAAATAATTTAATGATCATGCTTAATTTCTTAGTTGTGCACATACATATACAAATACCTTAATGTAGCTCTGTTTTGGCATTTTTCACTTGCTAATTCCACTAAGTATCCACTAGGTACCAGAAACTATTGCTAATTCATTGTTTCATATTTTATTGATCTTCACTAGCTACTATTACTTTGGATTGGCTTTTGTAAAATTGATTTCCTTGGCCCAAATCATGAGTAATGCTCAAGATACTTTGATATTAGTAGAATGCTTAGATGCATTGGAAATTACCATTACCCGGCTTCAAGTTGCTATTCAAATAGAAGTATTAAAATAGAATATTTTTAAGACAGAAACATAACTTGTTTATAGGTTTCTTAAAGCCAAACACAACTCATTAAGCTCACAGACATTTTAGGAAAATTTTCAATGTGCCATGTATATGCCCTTTGACTACCAGGGTTAGAACATGCCAGGGGTGCTATCGTTATTATTTCTATAACATCTTTGTTGGATAACAAATAATAAGCATAAAAATTCAGCAGTTGAGTGAAGGATTGAATGAATATATACTATTCAAAACATTTAGGAAAAATACCAACCTCTCCCGTTGTAATTATTTACCACATTACCCTATGCCAGGTAGTCCTCTAAACTCCTGGGTGATAAGGATCCCAGGGTGGGAGTATGGAGTGTCCTTTTCTACAATTTTCTACCTCATTCATTTGAGCTAGAGTTTCACTGAACCTGGAAACTTGTTGGCTGCCAGCAAGCTCTGGTGACTGATTTTCCCATACCACTACCAATGAGCTGGGATCACATATGTGTTCACCTTCACACCAGGTAATTTATATGGATTCTGGGATCGAAAAAGTCAACTGCTCAAGATTCCCTGGCAGGAATTCTTTCCACTGAACCCTCTGTCCAGCTTTTCCAATGTACTCATGAGGCCAAAACTCAGGGGATGAAACCAACTCCCCAACCTCACCAGTATCTGCTGTCACCTGAGTTTTTGATCTTAGCCATTCTGACTGGTGTGAGGTGGAATCTCAGGGTTGTTTTGATTTGCATTTCCCAGATGACTAAGGATGTTGAACATTTCTTTAGGTGCTTCTCAGCCATTCGGTATCCCTCAGTTGAGAATTTTTGTTTAGCTCTGTACCCCATTTTTAATAGGGTTATTTGTTTCTCTGGAGTATAACTTCTTGAGTTCTTTGTATACATTGGATATTAGCCCTCTTTCAGATATAGGACTGGTAAAGATCTTTTCCCAATTTGTTGGTTGTCGCTTTGTCCTATTGACAGGAGTACTAATTAGCTATTAAAAGCAATGAATTTATGGAAATCTTAGGGAAATGAATGGATCAGGAGAATATCATCCTGAGCAAGGTAACACAATCACAAAAAACACACATAGTATGCACTCTCTGATAAGTGGTTGTTAGCCCAGAAGTTCGGAATACTCGAAGTACAATCCACAAACCACAAGAAACACAAGAAGAAGGAAGACCAAAATGTGGACACTTCATTCCTTCTTAAAAGGGGGAACAAAATACCCATGGAAGGAATTGCAGAGAGTAACTATGGAGCAGAGACTGAAGGAAGAGCACTCCAGCCTGATATAGCTGTCTCTTGAGAGGCTCTGACAGTACCCGACTAATATAGAAGTAGAGGCTCACAGCCATCCATTGAACTGAGTACAGGGTCCCCAGTGAAGGAGTTAAAGAAAGGACCCAAGGATCTTAAGGGTTTTCAGCCCCTTAGGACAAAAGAACAATATGAACTAACTAGTACCCTCAGAGCTCCCAGGGACTAAACCACCAACCAAGGAGTACACATGGTGGGACTGATGGCTCTGGCAGCATGTGTATAGTAGAGGATGGCCAAGTCAGTCATCAATGGGAGGAGAGGCTCTTGGCCTTGTGAAGGTTCTGTGCCCCAGTGTAGGGAAATGACAGGGCCAATAAGTTGGAGAGTGTGTGGTGGTGAGCAGGGGGAAGGGGGAGGGAATAGAGGTTTGTTCTTTTTGTTTTTGTCTGTTGTTTGTTTGTGTTTTTGAGGGGAAGCTGGGAAAGGAGAAATCATATGACAGGCAAATAAAGAAATTATCTAACAAACAAACAAAAAATAATAATAATAATAATAATAATAATAAATACAAGCCCAAATCAAAATTTGTCTCAGTCACAGACATTTATTTAGTATGGACATTCACAAACAATCAAATAGCAAAAAGTTCAAACAATTTATACTTTATCCTATAGCCATGTGATTATTTTGATGAGCTCATCAAATACTGGTATGCAACTTCTCCCTTGGTAGATGTGAGCAGAGAATAATGTGTCCTTGTCACCATAAAGATATAACAAGCCCCTTGTGTTGTAGGCACACATCACTTTGCAATAGAAACTATGATAATCACAGGAGATAGATAGCAAAACACCATCAAGTCGGGTATTTACAACATCTAGTGGAAGTTATTGTGAGAGTAAGAAAATATTAATATCATCTGTTTGCACCATAATGATATGGAAACCCTATGGCAACATTCATGTTGTCTTTCCTGATTGATGGATTCTCAGGTACAACAGAGTGATTCTGCCACAAGTGAACTCCCAGCACCTCATTTTTATTTTAGGCATTGTCTTAGTCAGGGTTTCTATTCCTGCACAAACATCATGACCAAGAAGCAAGTTGGGGAGGAAAGGGTTTATTGAGCTTACACTTCCACATGGCTGTTGATCACCAGAGGAAGTCAGGACTGGAACTCAGGCAGGTCAAGAAGCAGGAGCTGATGCAGAGACCATGGAGAGATGTTTTTTACTGGCTTGCTCCTCCTGGCTTGCTCAGCCTGCTCTCTTATAAAACCCAAGACCTCCAGCCCAGGGATGGCACCACCCACAAGGGGCCCTACCCCCTTGATCACTAATTGAGAAAATGCCCCACAGCTGGACCCCATGAAGGCACTTCCCCAACTGAAGCTCCCTTCTGTGATAACTCCAGCCTGTGTCAAGTTGACACACAAATCTAGCCAGTACAGGCATTTTTATACCAGGGATTAAACAATATTAATTCTGATAAGAATATTTACGTTCTAGAAATTTTCAGAGTGCAAATTGTCCCTTAGCGGTTTGATATTCTCCTTTCTCTCTGTTATTAGGTCAGGTGGTCAGGACAGGGAGTCTTGTAGGACACTTTCAATGAAAGTGTTGGTATCTGGGATGATAGAGCCCCATTTGACTCCACAGTTCTAGTTTCAATAAATGTAAAAGTGCTGACAACTTACCAATGTAAGACAAGCCTTTCTGATGTCATACAGAAAAATTCTCATTTGAATACAGTTTTTGATTATGTTAAATGATTAAGATCTGCATCCTTAAGCATCATAGTTATAATATGCAACAGTATATAACAAGTGGCAAATGCATATATTATTTGTGTGTATGCATAACAAACATGCATGTTTATAAGCATGTTTAATAAGATATGTGTACATAATAAAATTTACTATGTTCTCCATGGGCCAGCTGCTCTCTAGAAATACAATTTAAGGTTTGTAAGAGGCTATTTCTACAGCCCCTCCATAAACTGAATTACTGTGAAACCTTATTTTATGCCCTATTCAAATTTCATGTTTTTCTTAGACCTCCCATTCTAAAATTATTTTCAGATATATTAGAATTATTTACTTAATGTAGAGTAATTAATAACATTTCATGTATTTTCTTTTCCAAACAATTGGTAAACCAGTTACTCAGACAAAAGATTAAATCTCATATTGCATTTCATTTAGCATCTATTTATTTCAAAAATATAGTTTGCTAATCAACTGGATTTCTTTTTTGTGCTTCTTGAGTCAGCATGAAATGTCATGGTATACAGATAACAGGATATGCTGTTGCTTGACTGAAAAACATCCTATTATGGTACTACCATTATAAAAGTTTGCAGGTTTTTTTCCCTAATTTCAAAATGTCTTTTTCATTTCAGATCACCCCAGGTAGCAGTCTCACAACATCAATCTATTGATTTTCACTGTATGGGGTGAAGAAGAAACCACCAAGTCAGGTATGACTTTCAGGCTCAAAAATTATCCACTTGAAATTAAACATATATAATGCACTACAGACTGAAACTTTTAAAATCCTCTTACAATGGAGCTTGAAGCAAGTGACTTTCAAAATTGCTAGAAGAAATCTTTATTATTTATTCTCTAATGCACAATCTCTGTTGTGGAAAGGAATCCATACAAGCACTTGTTAAGACTTCTACATTGCATTGTACCCAACCTAATAATTAACCTATCAAAATGTATTCTGCCTAAATATCCCTAGCCACATTTCCAATGTAATCTGATGTTCTTTGTTCTTCCCTTTGATATGCACTGGTAGTCCACAGTATCTTCTTATTCTAATGAGTATTTCAATGCCTTGTCTGTTGAAATGAAAGTAGCAGTGATTAGTGGCACAGATGTTTCCCTGAAATTAAAAATGTATGGGTTAAAACCACAAATTAAGCCAAGTACAGTCTTTGCATGCATATTCATGTTTTGTTTGGGGGGATGGGTGGTGGAGTAAACATTACTGTCAAGTGAAAATGGTACAGCCTAAAGTTGTGAAACTCTAACTGGGAAAAGAGGGGACATTTGAAAATAGGTCAGCATCAACTCTGAAGAATGATTATACAATTTTAATGTGTTAGAAAAATGAAGTATTACTTGCTTTCACTTGTGATACTTGGAGAGACCTGGGAAAGAGAAATACAGCTATCAGAATTATTGCCAATTGAAAAACTGCAGAAAGACTTTTAAAAGTCCATGAAGGAATCATCTTTACTTATTGATGTATTAATATTATGTGGTATTTATCTGCTATTGATCTAAAGTGCTATAAATATCAGCATATAACATTTAGTTGCCAAATGCAACTATTTATAATCACTGGGCATTGCCATATTGGGTATATTTGCTTCTTATTTGTGTTCACACATTAGTGTTATCCATTAAGGTTTTTAATATTTGACAATGAACAAAGGTTGAAGTACTTGTATCAATGAACTGATAATAGTTTCGTAGTTAAGGAAGTCAATCTGCATTTAGTGATTTTTCTCCTAGTATCTTCCTCTTTATTTAAATCTTATAAGCAATTATAATATGAAGATTAGAATTCTTGAATTAGGTTGATTCCTCTAACAACTACCACATGTAAGAAACTAGTATCTAGGTTTCCTGAGACCCTAGGCCATGCTGTAATCTACTCCACTGAGACTTTATTTTCATAGACTTAGGATAGTGCAGTGATTGCACTCTTGGGTTAATGTTCGTAATGAAGAGGTTTTCCTTGCTCCTGGTTGAGGAGGAAGTCCTTCAGTGTATCCTGACATTGGCCGTACACCATATCCTACATCTCCCCGCACTGATGCAGGTAGTGACTACTGTTTCTGACCATAGAAATTAAATTATGGCTTCACTTACTTTCATTAGAATTGCTGAAACTTTTCAATAAAATTCTCAATGAAGAAAGAATATGGAAATAAATACAGGCTAAATTTTCTCAATATGTATATCACTACCTTCATCTTTATGGGAAAACTACACTCCCTTCCTTTCCATTAACTAGACAAATTATTGTGCTATGGGTAGATTAGGATTTTTTCCTATAGGCCTTTACAATCTTTGTTCAATTAGCTAACTAATTTTGTGGGATAAATTGATAGATAGATAGATAGATAGATAGATAGATAGATAGACAGATAGATACATACATACATACATACATAGATAGATAGATAGATAGATAGATAGAGAGAGAGAGAGAGATAGAGATAGACAAACATGCCTAAGCACAGGTGTAAAGAAAAGAAAGATAGTCAAAGAAAGTGACACCTAAAAGCATGAATAAGGGATTCTCAAAGAAGAATTTCTTCCTTCTTCATTTTAGTATAACCAAAGATCAATTTAATGTCACGTTTGCTAACTCCCTGATCTTTTTATAGTCTAAAGAAATCAAAAACTTAGAGACAGACTTAAAGCCAAGTTCTTTCCACACTTTCTGACCATGGCTCATCAGTGGGTTAAATTTTTCCTGGGTACAAGTTATACATTAGTAGGTTGAAAAGTTATTTTTTTCTAAAGGACCTTACTTTCTAGGGATTTGGCTATATAATATATTGCAAGCTTTAACTATCATTACTAAGGTCACACAGAGCAATTGCTCCCAAATATTACCTATATTCTGCAATTGTGTAGGTTATTAATGGGAAGTAACCAAAAATAAAACTGGCTTACTTGTTAAGTTTTGCAAATTACATTAAGTTAAAAATACATCAGATATCTTAACAAAATATCAGTATCTTAACAAGCCATGGTAAAGCTTTTTCACCAGAGCCTCTAGTGTTTATAGAGTAGGGTTTAAAGCTTGTTTTTTATTAAACATTTTATTTATTTACATTTCAAATGATATCCCCTTTCTAGGTTTCCCCTCTAGGAAAAAACAAACAAACAAACAAACAAAAAACATTCCCACTCCCCTCCCACTCCTCACCAACCCATCCTCTCCCACTTCCTGGCCCTGGCATTCCTCTACACTGGGGCATAGAGCATTAACAGGACCAAGGTCCTCTCCTCTCATTTATGACCGACTAGGCCATCCTTTGCTACATATGCAGCTAGAGCCATGATCCCCAACATGTGTACTATTTGGTTTGGTTTGGTTTCGTTTTTATTTGTCCTGATTTCCTAGAAATCAGTATACTGTATGAAGGAGTTGTAACAGTAGAGCTAGCCTGCATGAAGTTGTTCACATTGAACTTGTACATTAATTCAATAATGAATAATCATCCTTGGGTTTGCTCTGCATGCCTTTTTAAATGAACTTTTGGGAAAAAAATACAAGGACCTATCATGATCTCTAAATTTTTAAAAGACAGGAGTAGACACTAATACAGGAGTGGCATTCCCAAGAAAGTATACCAACAGAACAGGCTGAGATACATTATTTTATTGTGTGGACTTTTACATAGAATTGAGTCAAAAGTTTGGGACAGTACTTATGACTTATTTCCCTTTCCTGAGTATCATTTTTTTTCAGTTTCACATGAGTTAAATCAGTGGTGTTCAAATTGTGTTCTCTCCCATCCAGCAACATCAGCATCATTACCTGTTGGAAACACAGTCTTAGGGCTTTTCAAGTTACAAAGAACCCACGTATCTGATGATGGGTGATAGCAATGCACATTTCATAAGAATTAGGTGATTCCACTTCCTGATTTCCAAAAACTTCTTATTAAGGAGACATTCCTTGGGCATAACGTTCTATCCAAGTAGTTCAGTAGCATATGGTGAAACCTGGGTTATTTGACTATCTTCTTTGAACTAGAAAACTTGAAGATCAAAAACAAGCTATCAAAATTATTTGGAGGAAACTAACTCATTCTATACCAGCATCCATCAGTTTCTAATAGCCCTATGCATGTGCATACACCAGTGACACTAAGTACACTTGGTGACTTTCAAAGATAAATCTATGAAGCTAGGAGGGAAAGTGTTGGGAGGAGGAATAGAGAAGTCAGAGAAAAGGAGGTATGGGTGTATTTAATGAAAACATAGTGTATGACTTAGGGTTTCTTTTGCTATCAAGAGACTCCATGGCCAGAAAACTTTTATAATGGCAAACATTTACTTGGAGCTTGTTTTTTGATTGAGGGCTTTATTCATTATCATCCTGACAGGAAGTGAGGTGATGAGCAGATAGACATGGTACTGAAGAAGAAACCAAGAATTCCACATACGAATTGTCAGACAGTAGGAGAGAGTAAGACAGTGGGCCTGACTTCAGTTTATGAAACCTCAAATCCTACCCCCAATGGCATACTTCCACCAACAAGGTGACACCTTCTCCCACAAGGCCACTGGTCTTCATCCTTTTAAATAATGCCACTCCCTATGAGCCCATGGGGTCCATTTGCATTCACATGACCAGGTGCATAAATGTGTATTCTCAAACAATATACTGTTGACATTTCTTTGGAAAACAACTTCAAATATGAAACCATCTTACCTACCAATGGACAAATCCCACTCTAAGTAGTTATATAATTCTTTGGAGAAAAGCACTGGCAGGAAATATTATAACTAAATTATGCTGATTATCTACCATATTAAAAGTAGTCAAGTGCCTAATTGATGAGATAACAGTATCCAAAGGACTCTTTAATATCTCAACCTTACTAGTTAGCCATGAGAGACCACATCCTAGTCTTAAAATATTTACCAGGAAATCACAGGGCTAGAATTTGACTTGGCGGAATTTGGTGGCAAATTTATTTCAATTGTGCATTACAGCCAGGTCTCATATATTCCGGGTTAGAATGTCCATAGCAGCTCTATGAGAAAAATGATGTATTTACTTTCTATTGCCTTTTTGGAGTTCTTCTATCTTGGTTATTTTAGGGGAATAATATATATTTAGCCTCATAATACACAAAGACATTAAGATGAAACTCTGAAATGAGTATATGTTCTTGGCTGTAATACCATTCTATGGTATAGACTGGTAATAACAAATGATGATAGACTGATAACAAATTTGTGGGTTTTGTGTATGTGTGTATACTTGGGCTTTTCCCTCCACGAATAAATATAGTTACAGAGCGTCCTATTTGTGTAGACTTAAAGAAAAAGAGTTACTGAAATCTGAATCTTCACCTTAGATAGTATGTAAATAAAATCCTGTATTATGTAAATGTAATTACAAGTGAAAGTAAAAGTATGCAATGCAAACCTTTGAGCTGTAATATGGTGAATTATGGCAGACTGTCATTATATACATAGTCTCTAAGTCTTCAGCATTTAGAAAGAAGGCCAGTAATTTCTATGTTTTGATACTACAATGAATCTCTTATTGTGTTTTATAAAGGATGTGATGGCTAGGCATTTGACGTTAGGGAGATGCAGGATGGAAAGGATTCTTGAGCCTGCTAATGTTCTCGTCATAGTTGTGTCTCGGTTCCAGAGAGCTTACACCTAAGTGTTGAGTATAAGTCACGTTGATCTTTCCAAGGGACAGAAAGCCTCTCATACATACCTATATTCAAGCCTTTAGCTGATAAACCTATCAACTACATGGTCTAGTTCAGGATTTTTGAAATTGATTAGCCAGGTTATGAGAGTAGCTGCTAGATTATAGCAAAGCAAAGAGATAAGTGTACAAAATTGAATAGGCAGGAGCTGTGAGATCAACAATTCCATGTCCCTGTCACAGATATTCTGAATAAAGGATGACATTGTATGTATATGTGTAAAAGAAAATGAAACAGAAATAAGTAAGGAAGATCAGCTCTGTGAAATAAAGAACAAAAGAAGTACAGGTATTCCAATCTTCTTGAGAAAACTGCATGAAACTAGATCAAACTTTAAGACTCAGGGATTAATGGACTATTTCCCCTCTCAAAGATAAATACTCCATCCCCTGAATAAAGTTCTGTATTCTCTTCTAGGTCAGGCCTGTTCATTTTCTTCTAAGCAGATGGCTCCACAGTTTCTTTGCCCTGTTTACCCCCAGTGCCTCCACCACATTCCAAAGTTTCCACCATCTCCATGTGGGAAAATCGTCAATTACCTGCTAGATGCTAGATTCTCTGCTTCTGATTTTCTCTAAAGTCTGTTTTTCACCCTGTAGCCAATGTGATTAAACCTCCGATGTGTTCTCCTCACTTCTCAGGAAATTAGTAACACCATTTACATGACCTAGGCTTTTCTTCATGCTGTTATCTGTGCTTGTTTCTGCAGCACCATCTGAACCTCCTCTTGCTTATGGTTTCTTTACAACCCTACACTGTCTGTATTCATCTTCTCTGATGACATGCCTGCCTCTGTCCACATATGTTCTGTCTCAAAAGCATCCTCCATTGTATTTTTGACTTTCAGACTTGCACATCACAGCTACAACTACAATTGCAATCAATACATAATATATATATATAATTTATTATAATATATGTATAATACTGGATATAATGTATAATACTGGATATTGTTGTATATAATGTAAAATAAATTATAATATGATTCATTATAATTGGTCTAATGACCCAAAGTTAGAGCATATATAATTAGATTAAAAACAGATCCACCAAATACAAATAGCACATGTTTTTAATATAGTCATATAAGTCAAAAAAGAACAAAACCCAAAGCAAACAAACAAAAACCAAATAAACAAAAAGCAATTAACTCTTTAAAAATATATACCATGTTCACATTAATCTAGAAGGCTAATATTATCAAAGTAGATTTCAAAAAGATATTAACAAGAATAACAAAGCTTATAATTTTTGTAATTAATAATGGAATCAACTTATTAAAATATGTGTAATAACCATACACTTTTATGCTTCAAGTAGTATCATAATTGCTTACTGTAAGTGTGTCCCAATGCTATTAAAATTCAAACATTTAGGAAGGCAATAGCATTCAATTGGAAGCAGAATTTTAAACTTTTACATTTAATATGTAGATCTATCTCACAGAAATGATACAAGACTTGTTCATTAAAAACAAAATATTTAGTTTGATTATTAAACATAAAATAGGGCCAACAGAAAAAGTATGAGAACCTCAGTTTGGATCATAGAATCCATGTAAAAAGCCGCAGATGCTGCTGCACAGCCATACTTAACACCGTCACAGTCACAGGGCAGGGATAGGAGGGCAGAGAAAGATCCCTGAGGTCATATCAGCTACAAACAAGAAAGTGATTTAACACTGACACACATGCATACATCCACATTAACAGAGACATATACATTTATTATCATGTATTACATGTGCACAATTACAAATAAAGAAACATAATGAGAGGAAATAATCTGTACCCTTAAATTAGTATTAAAATCTCTATCTTCCCCCAAATTATCTGTAAGTTCAATATTATTCACCCCCCAGAAAAAAACTCATTTTTTTTAAAAATTGAAGTTTATAATAAAATTTACATTATAATTGAAGTACTTGAAATAGTTAAAACAATGCTTGAAAGGAATGGTAGCATAGAAGAATCACAATAACCAAGGCTACATCTTGTCATAGCAGTACATGTAGGAAGCACTGTGGTGGTTGCATCAACATTAATGATGGAAATTATAAACACAAGAGGTAAGCATTTGGACACTTCCAAACAATGTATTTCTGAACACAAAAGTTCAGTGAAAGGCAGACAGTGGTTTTTAGCATACCATTTGAGATAATTATATATTTGTATAAAAAATGTGAACTTGCATCCAAATTTATCTCTGCATATAAAAAACTAACTAAAATGCACTATGCATCCAAATTGAAAATGTAAAACTATAAATCTTTGAGAACTAAACATGGAAAATAACTTTGTGGTTTTTGGCTAAGGAAAAATATTTTAGACAAAGGAATGCCAGTCCATTCTGTAAAAGAAAGTATTAATAAATTAGAATTTATCAATTCCTTTCCCCATTGCCCACCCTGCTTCTCTCAGGGAAGGGGAATTGCATTGAGGATCACCTCACTCTGGGTCATGTAGTCCCAGTATGACTAGGCACATCTTCTTCCAACCAGCTAGTCCAGGTAGCTGGAAGGGAATCAAATGTCAGGGAACACAGAGACAGCCCCTGCACCACTTTTTAGACAACCTACTTAAAGACCAAGCTGCACATTTGCTCCAGTTCCTGATTGCTCCCTGGTTAGTAGCCCAGGCTCTGTGATTTCTCATGGTCCTAAGTTAGTTAGTTGACTGTGTGGGTCTTCTTGTGATGTTCTTGACCCTTCTGACTTTCTCACTTCTATCCTCCACTCTTCCACAAGACTCCTCAGTCTCAGCCAAATATGACTGTGGGTCTTTGCATCTGTCTCCATCTGCTACAGGATGAAGCCTCTCAGGAGACAGTTATGCTAGGTCCTTGTGTGCAAATATAACAGAGTATCATTGATAGTGTCAGAGGGGGGGTGTATGATCATATGTAAAGTGAATTAAGAGAGAGAGAGAAAGAGAGGGATGGAGAAAGCGAGAGGGCAAGCAAAATTTCAGGGGGTGGGTGGTCCACCAATTTCTGGTCTAAGTTGAGATCCATTACATGGGAGAGAGCCAACCCCTGATACCATATTATATAACATATCAGATGTAATATTTGGAAATAGATTAAGATGAAGAATAAGAACACATTGAGTAAAAAAGGGAGGAAGGGCAGAGAGCAGAGAAGAAGGAGAAGATAAAAGAGGAGGAGAAAGAAAGAAAAGTAGAGGAAGAGGATATGAGATGAGAGGGTGGGAGGGACTGGAGGCCATTAAAAATTGGTTCATCCACCTACAAAATCATAAGTGTCAGTCTCATGCCTTAGGTTAATGCTGTCTGACTTTCAAGCCACTTTATCAATTCTCATATCTAGTTGTGAGGCTCCTGTAGGCTAGATGTTCATTAACACTGCTCTTGCTGTGGCAGTTATTAATGGAAACAAACCGATGGTCTCTTCATTTGGTTGGAACATGCTTGATTCTCTGAGATTACAGCTGCATGTCTCTGCTTGAAGTTATAACACAAATTCCCAGACCATCCCCAGAACCACATATTCAAAGAAATACCAATGGCATTCCATTCCTTGCTTAAGGACAGTGACTTAATGAGGTCACAGTGCTGCAGCTCAGTGCTGTGCTCCCTGCTGGGTTGAGAGAAGTTGCCTTAACCTAATGCTAATTATATTGTTTCTGAGATGAATGCTAACAGAGAACACAGAAGCAAGCAAGAAGCCTAAGCTTAAATTAATTTGGCAGGGGAGAGGTTAAACTCTAAAATTAAACAGGCTTTCTGCAAACATGAAACACAGTCACATCTACTCAATGTTGAGTGGAAACCTTTGAAGATACTCAAAATTCTGGCAATCAGACATGTCAGTTATTCATTTTGTGAGGAATGAACATAAACCTACATTTGCTGTACCTGTTTCATTTTTCAAAATGATTGAACAAAACCTTTCTTTGAATGATGGATAATAGAACTAATGAAAACTTTAATAATAGACCCATCATTTACCCTTTTGGTTGCAAGCTGGATGAGTCTAGAGGGAGGGCACTTGTATAGTTTTTATAAAGAATGAACAGTGGTTGTTTCAATCCTGTTATAACACTTGTGAAGATATGGCACAGAAGGAAAGTGTATGAAACCAGGCCTCAAAAAAAGGAACACATTTCTGATCTAGCCATATTTTACCTAATGTGACAAAAAGATCTTCAGTAGACCATGTGACTCTATCAGCTACTTAGAAAAACATTTTTGCATTGCCAAGTAGCAAGCAAAATATTAGTAATATAGTATGATGAGGTTTACTCTGATATGTTTTTCATAGGACTCATAGGGAAAATCAACAGAATCTTGATATTAAAACATATAGCATAGATTCAGAAAAATAAAATTTAGAACTTGACTTCCCAAAGATGAATTTCATAAATGTATTTTCATTCTTATCTTGACAAAATTGAAATGAACATTCACATAACATCAATCATAACAGGACAACAATTATAGCTAAACATACTTAAGTAAACATAGATTTCCTTGAGCTTTATATGACATTGTGTATCCTACATTTTAAACTCAGCAGCAGATTCTTATAGATATCCCATTTTTGTTGGCAGGATAGTGAAGTAAACATGACTGTGCAGCACTGAAATTAGCCAAGGATGAGTTACAGTATGTGTGCGGTGGGGGATGTTCACTGAGTTATGATGATGATCCAACTGGTCTCCACTTGACAAAACTTCCTCAGTCACTTAGTAAATAACAGAGGTTGAATCTATCTGATGATCAACTCAACACGTTCTCATATTTGAAAGATAGCTTTCTACAATAAATTGAAAAAACCTTTTTTACAGCAAGAAATATCCATTAGTAAAACATTTTTGATAAGTCCTATTATTGATTAAGTATGGATATTTTATCAAAATGCAAATATAAAATATAAAAACAAATATTATGTACTTATGCAGTGCTATGATTTACTGAAGAATTTCCCACTGATTTTGTCTTTTTGTCTCTCTTTTGTATAGATAAGTACATGTTGAATTTTCAAGACATACATATAATTAGAACAACTCAAATGTTATGAAAACAAATGATGCTTTATTAAAATTTATATACAAAGCCATATATATTAAGGACAAATAATTTTAAAGTCTATGAAGCAGGTTCATCTGAGAACACAGTTACTTTTAAAGCTTATACTGGACACTGGTTAAAAGAGGTCATATGAGCAGAACACTAAGTGTTGAGGACAAGAGTATTGCTGAAAGATGTCTATGAAGGATGGTCTCTAGCTATTGAGTCATGCTAAACAAATATTTTAGCTTCACATTACTGGATGTCAGAACACAAATAGCATCTATATGTTGACTGTGTTTAGTGATTAAAGGGGGCCACCGGTGCAGACGAATTAGCTGAAGTACCAGTAATTAACACTACTCTAAACGCACTGAAAGTGCTTGTTACTTCTACCAAGCCACTAGAATAGAGAAATATGTGAGGCAATCTCATGATGGAAAATGTCATGACAAAGCATCCACTTTCATTTCTCGTAATTGCTTTAGAAATGCTAGGCAATCTTCTACTGAACCAAGAAGGGCTCAGTGTAAAAGATGAGCATATAGTTAGCCTCTTTCTGTCTACAGACGAAACAGGAGTGAGAAATAGGGGTAAAAATGTGAGGCTTAAGAGATAACAAATTAGAAGTTAGCCCATACATTTATAGATGATGACAGGACATTCCATCGAAACATAATAGAACATAGCACCCAGAAAGTCGGCCTCTAGTAGAATTTTCCAACAAACATACCAAGGAAGAAAAACCAGATTTTAGAAGGAAAGCATGACATCTACCTGATGAGTCTAGGCAATCTTGCAGTGAAAAGTCTAGGGGAATGACTAGAAGTCAAAATGATTATACTATGTCAAAGTGGTACTGCATGCAGAAAGAGCTTTTTCTTACCAAACTACAGAAAACTGGGTAAAACATAAATATTGCATAACTTATCAATACCTAAAGTCTAAAAAGTTCACATTAATTTTTAAAAGTTAATAAAACACAAATAAAGAAGAGGCAAGTCTATTATATAGTGGAATTCAAATAATATACATAACTTTTCACTAATCATAATTGTGACCTATATGTAGTGACTTAGAGAGGGTATAGAGTATAATTGATAAAACTAGTTTTGCCTGGGGCATCCTGGTTAAAGGCCACATTGCATAGCTCATTAAGTTCAGCAAGAAGTTTTCACAGCATGTAATGATGTTCAAGACCCTTTTCCACTAAGGATGTTCCCAATATTCCATATCCCATCATAACCATGGTAATGTGCACTACTGGTAGTTTTATAAACCTCAGAATTATGAAAGAAGATATTATCAGAACAACCTAATATAATATGATATAATGAATTAAAATTAACATGATATTATAAGTATAGTCCTGCATAGATGGAAATGGTTTTTGGTGGTATAGTGTTTCCAAAATTTCCCAAATCCTGAGTTTGACTCCCAGAACTGAAAATAAAATCACTAACTGGAATTGTGGAGCAGGAAAATAACATTAAGGAAAACTAATGAAATCTAAATAAAAATATGGCATTGAGAATGATGTATTAAGTGACCTATGGAGATAGGTTTTTGGATAAAGTATCTGTAATGCAAGCATGAGGACATGATCCCCAGCATCCACATAAAAAGACAGAAAGAAACTGTGCTACAAAGTGCTTAAATCAGGTGTAGAGTTATTGGGCAGAATGTGAATATACATGAAGCCCAAGAAGTTCGTTCATAAGCCAGCCTCACACCAAAGAATAAAATATATGCATACTTATATGCAAACACTTATATGAACATATTTGTAAAACAGATATACACAAATATACACATGCAAGAGTAATATATTACTATGGGCATACTATTTGTGATAAATGCACCATGTTAAAAGATATAGACAGGAAAGACTTATATAGTGTACAGAAACACTAATAATTTTAACCCTTTCTGCATGTAAAATTATCACAAGATTAAACAAATATACAAGATTTGCAATTAACCTATAATTTTTTTAATATTTCCTTATATATATTTTCAAAATCCAAAATGGTAGTTTCTAGCCACAGTTGGCTACTGATATCTTGAAATGTTGCAAGCCTAATAGCTATAATCATTAAGTATATACTGATTTGATACATTTAATTCATGTATAAGAATAAGGAAGAATATTCTCAGGAGTAATTTTCATATTAAATGATAATGTGTGAGATATACTGAATTAAGTAAAAAGGATTAGTATAATTGATCTCATCTGCTTCCTTTAAATTTTCAATGTACTTACCAAAGCATTCAGAGTATATGGGTGGCTTACGTCACATTCCAATGACTTAAAAAATGTATAATGTTAACTATTGTGATAATGAACAAATAATTGAACTAAAAATTTCATATAAAATGTTTCAATGTGAAGTCCTGACCATAGGTACTGGAGGAAAAGTTAAATGCTCTAGGGAGTATGAGGATGCTTAGCCATGGAGCCTTTACTCAGGTATGCAGGGAAAATTGTTAACACTGGTAGTATATTGCCATACACACTATACTGAAAACTCTTCATGCATACATTATATGTTTTTATCTTCAAAAGAATCTCCATGAAGTAGGAATTACAGTTTCCATTTTAGAGAAATGAAACTTGCTTGATTGTCCCAAAGAGGTGATAGAATCAGATTCATACAAATTCTCTCTCATTTCAGAATCTGACCTCTTACTTACCATGCCACACTAAGTTCTCTTTTCTCAATATCAATTTGGATTTCTTCAGAGGAAGATTCAGTAGAGAGAGTTATTGCCTGGCAGAGAACTATGAGTCTGTCTGTAAACTTAGTATCTTATCAGTTGGGAATTGCAATATTGGCTCTGTGAATCAAGTTGCCTTTGTTACTGGAATATTAATGGGCTATGATACTGGTATAAGTCACACTATCAGCTAGGAATCAATGCTTCATGGGATACACATCTGGCAAGACAACCCTGATGGCCTCTGAGAGAAAGAGCCTTTGGATTATACAGGGAAGGTTGGTTATAACTCTGTTTTTCAGTCATAAAATTTGTATAGTCACGAATTTGATACCTATTTCTTCTGAGCCTAATATTTTGTAGCTGAAAATGGGAAGCCCTTCCCCCCCATTGTGCATGGCAGAAGTAATCTGCTAGGGCAAAAGCAGGACAAAGAAAAGGAATGGCTGAGGATTTTCAAGAGGAAAGTTGTTACAGTCTACAAGAAAATGATGTCCTTAGATATGCAATGATAAAATATAATTATGCCAACTGTTGTATGGACTTGGACTCTAAACTCAGAGTCCTAAGATAAAGACATAGAGAACCCTCCTGAGCCAAAGAATATGGAAGATCATAGATTTAGCTTTTTTTTTATGGTGCTCAGTCCTTTCTGGGTCTTAGTAATTTACTGTCCAACAATAGAATACCAGCTTCATCAGGTAAACAGAAACAAGTAGTCACTATGCCACTCTCTGAAACTTAGAGTGCTATAGAAGTTTTGCCTCTGTAAAACCATCACGGGAAAACTGACTTGATGTTCCAGTTTTTGTCTTGTCTAAATATCTTTGCAAAATGTATTGTGAGGACAATTGTTCTAATGTCAAGTGCAGGTAGTAACTGAAATGGTGTTTCTGGGAGCATCATCTCTTGTATGAGTTTAATTCTCTTTGTTCTCATGATTCAAGAATGGAAAAGAACAATCCCTAAGTTTTCAACAGCACATCCATTGCCTTATTCGGTGTTCAGAAATGTGCATGAACCTAGAAAGCCTGCTTTATTTTCATTTCAAAGTGGACAGGATTTGGGCATCTCCTTTCTCTATGACAAAACTGTAGGATGGAGGATAAGCACTCAGAACATCTCTATTCACTTCAGTTAACTACACCTGAAACAGAACATTCTTGACCTGGGAGTTTTCATTTAGAATTCACTGATTCCATAGAAAGACATCAAATTACATCCACTGTTAATTTTAAATTAACTGAAAGTATTTAATTAACACCTCTTCAAACAGAAAAGAAATAAGGATACTTTACAGCAAATGTAATGAAGGCCACTTAAGAGATTTTTGTAAATCAAATTTAAACACTGTATCTCTTTAAACTCTTTCACAATTAGAATATTCAAGGTAGTGCTATATATAAAGTAATTAACAGCTCTGGGGAATGAGAGAGGGAAGGATTCCAATGAAGATTTGATTAAATGTTGAAGTGATGCTGAGGATTGAGGATCTGTTTCTATCATGGTAGAAATACCTGGTCTCTCAAGTACAAGTGGAAATAAGAAAAACAAAACAAAAGAAAACAACAAATCAAAACCAAAATCTTCCAAAACTACCAAGCTTAGCGAAGACCATTAAATCACAGTGAATTTACAGGAAGCCTCATCTAATGTTGGGTTCTGAGGTTTGTGTATTGGGGAGAAAACAAGAGCCTGGACCAGTGAACCACAAGCTTATGATATTTTTCAGGCCATGCCATTCCATATGTTTGTACTTCATTCCCCCAATAGTGTCTGTCATTTATTCAATAGGCTTCATATGCATTTACAATGAATCTGCAGTGTGTATATGTGTCATTAAAAGGTTCATGCCTTGGGAACTGAGTTCTTGGTATGGTCTTTAGTAGTTAGAGTTTGGAAGTAGCATGATAGTGTAGCAGGCAGGCATGAAGACTTGAGAGATACATCTAGAAACAATAGAACAGAAAGTAAGGACCTCTGGTTTTTGTTGTTCTCCAACATCAACATACTCAGTGAGGTAAAAGCACAGCACATAACTAATAATTCAAAATAAAATGGTGAAGCATAGTAGCAAATGACTAGATCTCAGTCACTCCAACTTTTGGGGTAGTTGAAGCTGTCCTTCTGGGAGTTCATTCATGGGGAAAAGTCTCAGGAAAGTAAATTATTTTACTAAATAACTATAAATGTCTAGTTCTTCTTCATGATATTATTTAACCTCCCTTTTTGAGTCTTTCCCATATGGCTAAGAAGCCACTGTATTTCACCAAGAGACAAACTAGTTATATTTCAATTTCTAAAATCACTGACAAGATGTTTTTCTTTTCTTCCTACATAACTCAAATATCAGTATTTTGTTATAGAGGCAGAAAAAGGGATAAGTCAGCATTCTATGTGCAAAATGTTCCTTAGGTTGTTGGTGTAAGCTAAAGGACACAGATTAGTTTTTAATTGAAATATCAGTTTTATGAAGGGCTGGTTAAGTAGATTTAATTAGGCTTTTTTTCTTGATGTTTTTAGTCACTAATGGGCCATGGGAGTCACCTAAATGATTGCCCTCATTGCTCCTTTGACAACAGGATATCTTGTTCTTAGACAAGACCTGGGAGCCCTGTTGAACAGAGTACATGTCAGGAAGCCCCAGATGAGGTGATCTCTAAGGAACTCACTGGCTCAACATCCTTTGAATTTTGATAGTTTTGTCTGCTCTTTGGCTCTAGGTACATTTATGAGCTGTAAAGATGCTAATCGGAAGAACATTTCTGACAGTAATTTACTAAGTCTCCTTGATGAGGATATTTAATTAAATATGCATTAGTTTCAAGGCTAAGCCTTGTTAACCATGGATTGATTTCAAGTGTGCATTGAAAAGCCTTCATTTTAAAAATTCTCTTTATTCTTGCAAATTTGTGGATTCGCTTAAATCCAAAAAGTAAGGATGATAAAGAGACAAAAATCTTCCAATCATTTAGGTCTAATTGATCCTATTTCTTTCTGTAATTAGTTTACTTGGTAAAAGAAAACTCTTAGGCTGAGACAGAATTATGACCCACTCACATGATAAAAGTATAATACATAAAGGACACAGAGTGTAGTGTAATGGCTTATTAAGATTATTGTAAAGAGATGGTCTGGATTCAGTTTAGCATTGCTAACATAGCTATAAGACCTGGGGAAGTTGTTCAAATGCTCTAAGTGGCTTAGTCCTCCTTTCCAAGCTGTATATTTACTAAGACATAACAAAAGTTGTGAATATAACATAGCCTTTTCTTTCCCCATATATATTCTAAAGTTTATTAAGTTCTTTAACCTATTGAAAACAAGTAACAGCTTAATTAAGTAATTAAGTCTACCCAATTCTCTTCAAGTTAATGGAGACACATTTTATTTGGAGTAATTGACTTCATATAAAAACACAGTATCTACAAATTCAGTTCCTATCTTTCTTCCCTTAAGGACAATAATGGGCCATTAGAATTATCATATGTACACTATCTCTATTTACAAAAGACCAAATAACCAGATTACTTTAAATTGTTTTTTATTAATCATTTTATTTGATTGCATTTCAAAGGTTATTCCTCTTCCCAGTCTCCCCTCCACAAATCCCCCACCTCATATCTCTCCCCTTTGCTTTTAAGAGTGTGCTCCCCAACTCACACACCTATTCCGGCCTCTCCCCTCCAGCATTCCCCTTCTCTGGGTATCAAGCTTCCACAGGACAAAACATATCCCCTCCAACTAATGCTTGGATGCACTGTTATTTCAAAATACATGGTTACTTTGTGCACCTTAGAGAGATGGCTTTACTTATTAGCATCTCCTGACAAACTTTCTGATACTCTATAGTTTCTGTTTTGTACTTCATCTTTCTCTTCTGTACACAAAATATCTTGGTTTTTGAACCACACTGCTCCATAAACAGAGTTTCTTCTACATGTGAAGCAAAGAGTTTTAAAGTAAAAATCTGCCCATGGAAGTGACTCTCAACAATTCTGGTATGCTCAGAAGTTCCCATGTTCTCTGATGTTCCTTTGACCTTCTTTTCCTAGACTGAGGGGGAGAAAATGAGGAGGTACTCATCTCTGGCCTTCCTTGTCCTCCCATTTCTGTTGTTTTATGGTTAAACCCAATAGCAAGTTTCTTGACCTTTTCTGTTGAAATGTTCCTCATGCTTAATCCTCTTTCTTTGCATCATCAAATTCTTTGTATCAGTTCTGTGATAGCAGAAGATATAATGCTTAATATAACTAATTTTTACAGCTGAGATTTTTTTGGCACAAAAATGGGGATTATTATTTAAAACAAAACAAAACAAAACAAACAAAACAAAAACCAAAAAAACAAAAAACTTCATGAGCCATAATCTACCAGGCGTGATGAACACTGTAGTGTGCAATCCATCTCACCCTTCAGAAATACGGCTTCATTTAAGGGAAATCAATTCATTTGATACTATAGTCTTTTGAACCCACTGAGCAGACAAACAAGCCAGTGTCTGAGAAGGGCTTAGTATCTTGATCTCACCTCCACTCAGGGATGCTTTCACTTTAACTTTTGCATCTCCTCACTGGGGCAGAACTGGAAATGCAGTACAGCTTCCTCTTTCTTGTATTCAATCCTACTTCTTCCTTCACAAAGATGCAAATCTTCAGGATAGTTCTTGTACAACTTCACTTATACATATCTATTTCATGCAGGTTGCTATGTAACAACATGGAGACCTCAATTAACTGGAAAGTCTAGTCTTGCTGTTAGAAGAGTGTGAAATAAAGTTTAAGGGCAGCTTAGTGAATATTAATTATACCTTAGGTAAAATTAACTATAAGTATATAGTGTTTTTTATGACTGAGATTCATAATTTAATTATAACATCTTCCCCTTCATTTTTCTCCTACCAAATCCTCCCATATACTCCTTCCTGCTCTTCTAATGCTTGACATTTTCCTACTAATTATAATTGCAGACATATATGTACATATTAATATATATTATCAAATATAAGCTGTTCATTTTATATGTTTGTAGTGCTGACCATTTGTCATTGGACAACCAATTGGAGAAGATCACACCACTCATGATCATTTTTAAAATGTTGCTAAAGTCAATATTAAAAGAATCCCTATTACATCATGAAGTCACTTTAAAAGGTGTCAGATTGGCACCTAAGAGTGTGTCTAACACTCAATATGATGAGAAGTAGCCAATCATTTTTTTATATTTCTTTTCCTTTACCATTTTTTCCCACAATTAAGGTTACTCTTTGTAAAATGTGACTTTACTCTTCATATTTCTGAAATATATTCTGGTATTTGTCAAATATCCTGAAACTTAGTAATAACATTAACAATTACAGAATGGACCTCATAGAAGAGCTAAAGAATTAGCAATGACAAGATCATACTAATCACAGCACACTTTATAAAAGACATATCTTTTGCCAGAACCTGCTAAAACCATACTATGCAGCTCTCCCACAGCACAAAGATACCAAGTTTGCTTTAAAACAGATTTCTTGTGCTGTTCATCCATCCTCTAATTTCTCATACATATAATCTACTATGAACAAGTTACTTATGTAACATTATGGAATTGTCTTTAAAATCAAATAAATTGTACTTCCTGGCAAAACCTGATATATAACAAAGTATTTAAAACTCTGTCACATTTTCTGATAGAGCAACACTTAGATATTATGGGGCCTCCAAGAAGAGCAATTGATCAGTAACAATCGAGATCTTTCAAAAGAGCTGGAATCATATCTGATCTTGATTCCAAAAGGAAAGCTCAAACTTTTCAAAATTAAAAAAAGATTTGAAGACAATTCTAAGGCAGTATAAACAACTATAAAGGTATGTAGGCATTCCAGAACCTATAATATTCAAGATTCCACACGTAGTCTTGCAGCTTGACCCAACAACTTTGTGCTTTAAAGAAACAGTGGAAAGAAACACATGGTATGGTGATTAGCCTTCAGTGCATATCCACCACAACTAGGTGAGTTTGCCACAACACTGCTCCAGGGCTGTTACTCGATTCTTTCAACTCTCTGATTCAAGAGCTATGACAATCAGACCCCTATTTGTAGTTTGAAAATATAATCACAAAATGATGGAACAACTTGTAAAGGTCACACTTAACAGCAAATGACTATACAGAGAATTTATTCAGTGGATCCAGGCCATATACTCTCTACTTTGTCATTAACTTGAGATGTTTGTTGAAACCATAACTAAAAGGCATCAAAACAATAGTTTCTATTGCATGTGTATTGATTGTTAAAAGAAAACAATTTGGTCATATAAGAATAAAAAGTAGGGAAGAAGAAAGAGGTTGATCTGGGAAAATAACTACCATAGCAAGGTGAAAAGGCCTACATTAATAACATCTCTGTATAGTAACTAGCAGCATAAATTTAAAATTGGGGCTAGTGAGATGGCTCAGTGGGTAAGAGTGCTGTCTGCTTTTCTGAAGGTCCTGAGTTCAATTCCCAGCATCCACATGGTGGCTCACAATCACCCATAATGAGATCTGACGTCCTCTTCTGGTGCATTTGAAGACACCTACAGTGTACTTATGTATAATAATAAAAAAAATCTTTGATCCAGAGTGAGCAGGGAGTGAGCAAGCTGGGTCAACAGGGGCAAGCAGGGTTGATCGGAGTGAGCAAAGGTCCTAAAATTCAATTCCCAACAACCACATTAATGCTCACAACCATTTGTATAAATACAGTGTACTCATATACATAAAATAAATAAATCTTTAAAAAATAAATTTAAAATTGCACCTTATAAAATTGCTTTTGTATAAAATTGTTATGATTATAATTACAAATATTTAACTTCTTGTATGTGTAGAGGGCATGTACATATAACTGTGTTTGCATGTATGTGGGCACAGGCATGTGCTCTGGTGTTAGTGTAATTGTGAAAGTCAGAAGTTGAGGTCAGATATACTCTCTGATATGGTACACTTTATTTACTGACTAGTGTGTTTCCCTGCTTAGAGGGTTCTTATTTTTATTGCTCTGATTAAATACCTCAACAAACACAACTTAAGGGACCAGGAATTTATTCTTGCTCACAGTTGAAGAGTACAGGAGCTATCCACACTCAGTAGAAAGAGAAGGATAAATGCCTCCTACTGTCTAGCCCAGTTTCTCTATACCATGCATTCCATGATCTTTTGGCTTAGTAAATGGCCTTGTACACAATGAAGATGGAGATTCAGGTTAGTTAATACAATCATCTATCACCCACAGGAATGTTTAGGGGCCCATTCCCAAGGTGACACTAGATTCCTTTAAATTGACATTTAATACTAGCAATCAAATTTAAGAAACTCAGATCTACTATAGCTAGCTAGCTAGTTTGCACCAGAGCTACCCAGTCTCTGTCTTTCAATCATTGGGATTAAAGGGAGGTTTCTTTATCCACCTAGATTTTTTATTTGCTTTCTGGGATCGGAACTCCAACACTCACATTTATAAAGCAAGTGCTTTTTACACTGAGTCATCATGCTAGCACTTAAGTATTTATTTTAAAATCATAGCCGACATCTCCTTAACTCTAAGACTTATTAGGGATACTTAACTTAGCCATAAAGTATTTTTTTAATGGAAATATGTAAATTAATAGGTAAAAGACAGATAGATCACATTATCCTCTCATAATAATCTTAATAATGATTAAATTAATTAATCTAACTACTGAAATGCTATGAGTTCTTCATAAAATCATGTTATCATCTCCCTTTTACTAAGAGGCCAGGCCATTTGATAATACAGTTGAATGTCTACAGACTAAAATGCTAATGAATGGCAAGCAAGAGCTTTTTCTTAAAAAAAGGATTGTTTCCTTTTTTGATGTGTATTGAAAATATTCCTTCACCGAAGTCATTTTGTTTAAAACTCTGTAACTTTGACCTTACAAAGTCAATATTGTAGTTTGTATGCTGTGAATTTGACAGGAAATGAGGTCTCAAGCACTGAAGCAAATCTTTCTCTGTCTCCCTTGATCTAGTTTTCCAACCCTCAAGAAAGTGTTTTGTGTATTTGACTCCACTAGTCATATCTCAACTCACACTGCTACCAGATTTGCATGTTCACAGCCACATTCTTTGTCAGATTTATATAGAACATAGCCTTCATGTACATGTGTAACAGAAAATACAGTCTGTTTATAAAGAATAAGATACATTTCTTATCTATAACTATATGAGCCCAAATATAAATTCAATGGTGAAACTCCACTGAGGAAAAATTCTAAGTATTAGTAAACTATGGAGGGGAATTGAGGGGATGTAAGTCCTGAAATCTTCTCCACAAGAATACTCTCCAATGGGTCAAGGCTTTCAGGAGAATGGAATTGGGTGGAGATCCCAAAGTTGCTACAGTTTGGAAGAAAAAGGGCAGGTGGTTCTAGTCATGCTGCAGGAGGGGGCCACTGATGGTGGCATTCTGTGAAGTGCCTAGGAAGTGACAACTAGATGAACATGAGTTTATCATTTAGTTACCTTAAAACACAGAGAGCCAAATTATCAGATGTTAGCCGACAATTCTGAAGAGAAGGTTCATAGGTTATGTATTTCTCTCTCTCTCTCTCTCTCTCTCTCTCTCTCTCTCTCTCTCTCTCTCTCTCTCTCTCTCTCTCTCTCTCTGTCTCTCTCTCTCTCTCTCTCTCTCTCTGTCTCTGTCTCTCTCTGTCTCTGTCTCTCTCTGTCTCTCTCTCTCTGTCTCTCTCTCTCTCTCTCTCTCTCTCTCTCTCTCTCTCTCTCTCTTTTTAGTTTTTTGAGGTAAGTATCTCCTGATTTCCAACAATATCTGCCATGTGAGCATGGACAGTTCTAATTTAGCTGAGCCTGTCTCCTGAAGAGTAACAGCTTGGTGACAGTAGATTGGGTAGTTCTGTGTGTTACAGTGATAATAACATGTAATGTTCAGTGATGTATAATAGTAAAAGGAAAAGGTTCACTTCAAATATTGTTACCAGGGTCCATATTTTTATTTTATATACAAATGGTAGGGTGTATTTGTGTGTGTGTGTGTGTGTGTGTGTGTGAGAGAGAGAGAGAGAGAGAGAGAGAGAGAGAGAGAGAGAGAGAGAGTAAGAGAGAGAAGGAGAAGGGAGGAAGGGAAGGAGGGGGAGGGAGAGTGAGAACGAGCTACATTTGACTTGATCGCTTTTATTAAGTTACTCAAAATATGCAAGAATTTAATTTATTTTTAACTTTCCTATTAAACACAACACAACTTCTGGCATAACACCAAAATACTTTTCCTTCTCCCAATTTTTCTGTCCCTCTCTCTATTTCTGTCTGTCGTTTTCTAACTTTGTTAGTGTTTGTGTGTGTGTGTGTGCGTGCGTGCATGTGCACATGAGCATGCATGTCTACATTTAACCCTTCAAAAAAGTTTCTAATTCTTCCTTTATCACGAAAAGTTTAAACATCTGTGTTGGTGATTATCTGACAAAATGTCCAGCTATTCACATTTAGAAAGGAGCCATTCCCTTTTATTTGCTCTGTTGACCAAAATAATCTCATAATTATTTTCTAAAAGCAAAGTAAAGGCTATTATAGTATTTTGCTCTCCTGAAAAAGACAAAAAATGAAACAAAAAACAACAAAACAAAAACAAAGAAACAAACAACCCTCCTAAAGAGTTTGGCTTATATAGATGTATATTGGGCATCTTTAAAATGTCATCCATATCTCATAATCTTTAGAACACATCACAAACTACTGTAAAGAATAAGCACTAGTCTGATACAAGAGAAGTCTGTTTCTTACTCAGTTACTAACCAATAAGCAGAGTTGTGGGAGGTGGTTGTGCTAGAAACTCCCCCACCCCAATATCGGAATGACAGTCTAGCTAGCAGCCTCTCCTTTAGTATCTGACCTCTTACATCATACTCCATCTTGACAGCCAGCTGACATAGTGAACAACGGCCAACATTCTGTCACTCAGGCCTTTGTTATGGTCCTGTCTTGGAAGCATTCTACAACTCTCGTTCATATAATGCAGTTGTTCTAAGTTTGAGAAGATCAAGATCAACCAACAGTTTGCATTTAACAACTCCATAATTTAAATAAAACACATGTATTTAGGGAGGTCATATTTCCACTGATGTAGATCTTGTTTCATATTTTAATCTACTGAAGATCATATGCAAATATGTGCATTACTGGATGTGAATGACACTTCTTTATTATTCTAGAGTTGGTTTTGTTCTTCCCAGATATTCAAAATACCAGTAGAGAGCAAAGACTTTTCTTCAGTGTCCAGGAGAGCAGGGTGTGACTTTTTGCCTAGGCCTCACACAGGCTTATTAACTTGTCTAAGATCTGGATATTTTTTTTATAATCTAGAAAGTTGTGAGATGGAAATAGATTAAGATATTGCTTTTTATGGCAAAGGTTTCTTTGATCTTTCTTGAGCCTACTCTTTTTTATCTGTGGAATTCTAACAATTGAAAGAATCCTTATCAGTGCTTCTATAAGGTCTAGAGATATAATATGTAAGATGAGCAATTTAGATGTTTGATTGCCTAGCCCAAAGTAGATGTACTATAGTTGTTATTTTATATTAAAATAATTACTATCAGTGGCAGAAGCTAATTTCCAAAGGCTGACAACATGGGTAATGTCCTTGTAATAACATGGTGGCTATATATCTCATCATCCCTTTTAAATCACTTAGGATGATATGATGGTGAATTTACTAGAAGCCGCTTCAATGGTGGTAGCTTTCATAGCTCTAATGGTTTGCTTACTCAAACACAGGAAAATCCATCTAATCTATATTGTGGCTGTGTTTTACAATCAGATCTCCCAATAACTAGATTTAATGAATTTTCAGTAATAAATACATATTTGAGAATGTATAATGGGAATTTTTAACATTTTCATTATTTTTTGGCATACAATAAGTTATTTAAGAATTTGAGGGAAAATTTAAGGCAATTTGGATTTACCCTCTAAAGCCCTATAGAATTTGTTTCTACAGGTAAAAGGTAAAGACAGATAACATCAAAGTTCTATTTCAACCCAATCTCAGAGAATCCATCTAATTCATATCTAATCCATAGTCTACAAAATTGGACCAATAACATCTTTCATAGAGAATGGACTCCCCAGAGGTACCTGAGGGCAAATCAACACTACCATGTATGATATTTCTATTTGAATCAAAGTCTGAAGATTCTATGACAGGATACAAAATTTTATTTTAGAGTATTTTGCATTTTGTTATCAAGCATAATTACCTTCTGAAAGTCACTAAATGTAGAACTCAAACAGAGCACTCTCCCAAGAAACCCATCCAGGCAGTTCGCTTGCTACTATTTACACATGTTTTCTGACACAGTTTACTGGGGAATGAGATGAGATAAGTGGACATGTTTGTTACTAAACTCTGTTCCTTGCATTTCAGCTACATCAGTGAAAGCAGTTTTCTGGATTCTAAGTGCTTAGAAAATGAATTATTGAAGTGTGAAAGTGGAACAGTGTACTGAAAATTGCAAAACAGGCAGAGGCTGACTGGCGGGTCTGCTTTATCAGAGAAGTTCTTCGTTTTTTCTTTCTCTTCCTTTTTTCTTAGAAATTTAGAGGTAACCCTTAAAACTACCTCTACTGTATCATTGGAAGCTAACACCCCACCACTTCTCCTTTGTCTGCCTGTCCCCTGCCCCTGGATAACACATCCTGTACCTAATATGCTGTAAATGTTAATGAATTCAGTGTCCTTTTTCTACTAACTCCTGCATTTTAATTGCCATATTCTCTATAGTAGTGACTATATTTTTCCAAACCGCAAACCTGAGCACCATCTCTTGTCAAATAACTAGCCACACACTATACACTACTCCCTGATAAATAAACTTGCTGATCCACAGACTGAATTCACAGCTACTCCAATCTTTATGGTCCTAATCAGTCCTTTCTTTCCTCCCTTTTTCCTTCCCTTCCTCTCTCTCTTCTTCCTTCCTTCCTTGTCATCTATATAATTAGGAGACTACATATGAAATCTATGGTTGTAATTAGGATTGTATCTCGTTTTTTAAATTTATTTTAAACTCCAGATTTTATTCATGTCATGATCCACCTTCTGACTATTCCACATCCTCTATCTCCTCTATGCCCCCTGTCTCCATAAAGGCATCTCCACCCCTCATCCCCACCCCACCAGACCTCTAAACTCCCTGGGGCTTCCAGTTGAGGGTTAGATGCATCATCTCTGTCTAAACCCAGACCCAGGAGTCCTCTGCTGTGTATGTGTGTTGGGGGCCTCATAACAGTTGGTGTATGCTGCCTGGTTGGTGATCCAGTGTTTGAGAGGTCTCAGGGGTCCAGGTTAATTGAGACTGCCGGTCCTCCTACAGGGTCGCCCTTCTTCTCACCACTGTGTTTCCAGCAGCCAGCACAGTGTTTGACATGAAGTTAAAACTTAATAAACTTGGTTCAACAGACAAATTAATAAACCAGAAGAAAAACTACTTTTGAATCTTGACTTCAATTTTTTTTCAAAACACTTGCCAAACATTTCCAAGTCTCTTTTCAAGAAATGCTTACAATAGCACTAACTCCCTTGAGTTATAGGGATATTTTAATGAGATAATGCTTGCAGAGCACTTATAAGCACTTATATGCATAGCAAGTAGTACAGGTTCAATCAAATTAGCTTCTATCAGTACATAAACTAAAGTTAAATGCTACAGACTATCAAAGATGGAACGCATATTAGTACAACTTAAACCACATATAGTATTCTTACATCAGATATCTAGATTAAATGGACTCTATTCTAATGATTATCTTATATATGGAGGTGCTTGTGTACTTTAAGGAATACATGAATGCATAAATAGAAATGTAATTTTAATTACAATACACACATACTGAATACACATATGACATATATTCTGGTCAATAGAATATGATTCCAGCACTAAAGACCTGAAGATGTGTCTGTGGCAAGTATCTAAATAGATCTTTTCAATGAAGAAGAAACATATATTAGAAGGCTGTACCTAACCAGTAACAGTCACATACTTACATAAAAGCAGACTTCACAAAGGTAGCCCTTATGGTAGTCTACAGCATGGCAGTGTAGAGTTCTACAAGTTTATTTACTCTGATTCCTTTTACTATTTGAGGGTATGTCATCCATTTCTCCTGAGTGGAGATGCTAGAGGGTAAAGGAATTCCAGTGATTCTTCCTAGAGATTTGTAACTCTAGATCCATGCACCCTTCTCTGTCCTTTTATCATTGTCTCTAATATATTTTGTTTTCCTTCAATTCATCCTTTAGGAACTGTCTTAGTTAGGGTTTTACTGCTGTAAACAAAAACCTTGACCAAGGCTTACAAGTTCAGAAGTTCACTTCCTGATTATCAAGGCAGGAACATGGCAGTATCCAGGCTGGTATGGTGCAGGAGAAGCTGAATATTCTACAGCTTTATCTGAAGGCTGCTAGCAGAATACTGGGTTCCATGCTTCTAGGGAGAGGATATTAAAGCCCATGCCCACAGTGACAAACCTACTCCAACAAGGCTACACCTCCTAATAGTGCCACTCCCTGGGTCAAGCATATACAAACCATCACAAGCACCTTGTGAGTTTAAAAGTACCTTAAATTACTCTTAAGTAATTGAAGTTATCCAATATATTTACAGTTGGGAGTTGCAATAAGGATTTTTGTTTGTTTGTTTGATTTTTGTTTTTCGAGATGGGATTACTCTTATAACCCTGGCTGGCTTTGAACTCAGTCAGTAGACCATGCTGGCCTCAAACTCAGAAATCCACCTGCCTCTGCCTCCCAAGTGCTATGATTAAATGCATGTGCCACTACTCCCTGGCACTGCAATGAGGATTTCTTTTCTAAAAGTAGTCATACTGTATAGAGGAGAATCACCTCTTGAAGAATTAAAAGTTCTATATCATTAAGATGGTCCTAACTTCCCCTACCTCATCACACTGCTGTGAAGATTAAGAACTGTGATACATATCTAAATCCAAAAATACTCTCCAGCAAAATCTGGGTACTCAGTATCCATCAGTTTTTCTCATGCTTTCCAGTTGAGTATGTCTACACATGAACCATTTGTTTTTCTTGTTCTAGACTCATTTAATTGTGTGAATGTTTTGGCTATATATGTGTATACCATGTATCCTATATGCCTGTCAAGGCTGTAAAAGGATGTTAGATCCCCTGGTACTGGAGAAACAGACTGGTTGTAACAAATTTGTTATTAGCCACTGTGTGGGTTCTGGGAATTGAACCCAAATCTTCTTCAAGATCAACAGGACTCTAAAATGTTGAGCCTTCTCCCTGAGCCCAAACATCAGCCATTTCTAACATCTTTACTCCGAGTTATACCACACAACTTTAATTTCTGAGGAAATTGCTCCAGAACTCCCCAGATAGAATTTGGAAATAGCATTACAGGAAACACACATAGAGCAGGACTAAAGACATATTGTGCTGTGTTTATATAAGAGAGTTAATAGCTTCTTTTACATCTGTGTCAACTGCCCTCCCAGCTCCTACACTGAAGCTCAGGCTGTATTACAGAGCAGACACTTTGCCATCCCAGAGGTTTTTCAAACTGTTACAAATTAGAAAGCACGAGGGAAAGGCTCACTAGAGGACACATCACACATGAGCTATCAGGGTTTTTTTCTTTTGAAGTTGGGTTTCATATCTTTTTCTCATTACAATCATTACTTTGAAATATGATTTTTTTAAACAGTAATTTTCTAGAACAAAGGGGATAATACCATATTTCAAAAGCTTTACTGTGAAATTAAACCTTTGAACTACTGTGAAAGAAATTATTCCCTCAAGGCTGCAAGGCTTAAAGGTTATTAAAAATTTAATTTTAAAGAAGGCATCCAGGAAAAAAAGTATATAAATGCTACTTAGAACCCAGATTGCCCAATTTAATAACTCCCATTGCTCCTTATTTTTAAATAATCTGGAAATGTGAACAAGTGATCTCCATTTTTAGTGGCAAATCAGTGTGTCAGTGTCAACAGATGCTAGCATTCTGTCTTCGACTATTTTTTTTTAACTGAAAGTACATGCATGGCAATGGCTCAACTCACACCTCTGTCTCCCTCATTTTGCATCAATATCTCCATCCAAAAGGTCCATCATATCCACATAGGGGTATTGCAAAGATCCTTCATTATCTGAGATGATGGCTCGATCTATAAAACATTTGCTGCATAAGCATGAGGACTCTAGTTAAGATTTCTAGCACCTAAAATCAGGCATGGCAGTGAATGTTTATAACTTTCCACACCCCAGTATTTAGGGCTAGAAATAGGATTTAGAAAACTTTTTGGTTAAACAACCTGGCAAATCAGAAGTACCAAGTTCTTACACAATGAGATACAAATGCAACTAAGGAATATACAGTGAAACAAGTATTTGGCCTCCACATAAGCATGAGCCTATACAGACAACACAAGCACACAAACATCCATACACACACACAGACACACACACACACACTTACTTGATAATTCAATGTCCCCATATCATTTTCAGAGTGATTATTGTAAAGAAAACAATCTAAGCAGCAATATATCTCATCACCATTAAAAGACTAGTGTAATTAAATTGTAATTAAATGCATTTTACTCTTCTATCTTTCAAAATCAAGTACACTCTTCTGCACTATGGCCATGCTATCAATACATCCATGCATCCTGCAGGCAGAATGCTATCAAATGATTTAAGTTCTGTGTGCCCAAGTTTCCTCATCTGTAAATATAGACAATAACAATAATTGTCTAATCTACTTCGCTTGGTTATTAGGGAGACTGAATCAGTTCATGCATACAGGATTTGAGGAATAACTCTATCTATCTATCTATCTATCTATCTATCTATCTATCTATCTATCTATCATCCATTTATCTATCATCTATCTATATCTATCTATTATTTTAAAATGATAGAGTTCTCTCATTAAGATTTTATTGCTAATGATATTTTTTAATAGTTTGTGTTTATTGCTTGGTTTTTAAGACAGAGATTCACTATGTAACTTTGGGTGGCCTGTAACTCACTGTTTAGCACTTAGCCTAGGACTCATAGAGTCCTTACCTTTGCCTCTTGCATGGTGGGATTAAAGTGTATGAAAATGTACCACTTGCATATATTGTTGCAATATGTTTTGCACCATTATTTGTATTCCTATGTGTCTGGATAATGTAATAATTTGTTAAGGCTTAAGGTTGCAAAGATAGTCTATGTTTAAGGAATTCAAAAGCAACTTGAAGAGCAATCTATATATTTAAGCAGAAACAAAAAGCTATTAAGCATGGTGATATGGCAAATATAAGGTATGTACAATATACTTGTGTATAATTTGAATATTCTGAATGGCACTGGTATATGAGGGAGATGTGAAGGATTCTCCAAGGAAGTTCCTCTAGAGGAACATTGTGAACAAAAATATATGGAAGTCCACTAGAAGTGAATAAATCCTATTTCCAAGGAACAATTCATAAAAAAAAAGAAGCTACATAATCCACAAACTCCAGACTTTACGTAAATCAAAATATCCAAGAAGGTACTTAAAATTACTATACCACCACCAACATGCACATGGCCTAAAAGCAGGTCATTGTGACAACCTGTATGTGTCAGTCTAGTGCATAATCCATGATAGGAAACCATAAGATAGTGCACTTAAAAGGAAAGTAATTAGTCAGACTACACACACTGACTTATTTTAGCATTATGTTCAGATACACATTACAGAGATTTCTGTCTTTGTGTACATATATATATACACAAATATATATAATGTATATACATTATATATATATATATATATATATATATATATATATATATATTTCCTTGTTTTTTGTCAATGGCATTTGTATACTGAAGTTACCATTGGAAAACATGACTGTTAACAATAAATCAAAGAGGTTAGCATTGTGACAATGTTTTTCAACCACATTGGGAAAATGACCAGGCCTCATGCTATATCTTGCTCTTCAGATACCATCTGGAACAGCTTACATTGTCACTAACACCTTCAGAGAATTAACTAAAAGCAGCCATAGTTTGTTTAACATGACCAGAACTCCTGCTTTTGACAAGATCCATTTGCAATAGGCAAAGAATCATTGTTTCTCAGTCTTATACGTGTTATCCTTGAACCTACTGAAAATGCAATGGATTCTAAGCATCAGCAAATATTTATTTAGTACATGTTTGTTAATTTTTGCAACCCTATGGGCCTACATTGAAGGCTCTTTGGTTCTTTATACAAATGTCTTTAGGAATGAGCTCTAAGTCAGTATTCAGAATTGATAGCTTATTCTAAAATGGTGTTTTTGAGGACAGACCACATTTTCCTGGTATTGCTTTAAACAGTTATTTTTGGAAAGACCTTTAAATTCTGCTCTGTACTTTCCTACGAGGCAATGGGAAAAGCCTCATAGTACATTTGGGTCAGCCTGTATTTGTAGCTGCCGTATGCCTCGCGAGCCTGTAATAATGGAAATATCTGATAGTTTGTTAAGTGTTCTAGTATATTCATATGAGAAATTATGTATAATAAAATATTGATAATAAAAAGCTGCATTTTCTTTTTCTTCTTATCTAGAGTTAAACCAAACTATATGCGTTATTTTCTGAGGCAAAAGTTGCAAAGACTGTGCAGCGTATGTAACATGTGATTCCTTATTAGTGTGACTTGCTCTCCTAAATGCCTGGTATGTCACTGAAAATAAATTTTCTCATTAACCTCAAACATGCCAACTTGTCAGATTATGATGAACCAAATAAGACTGCACCGAGAAATTGAACTGCCACCATTGCACTTATGTGGCTGTGCCAATTAGTCTATAAATAACATACTTTTGAACACGCTTCAGAGTTTTGAAAAACCAAAGTGCCTCTGGATATTCTAAAATACAAGGAGAGCAAAGAGATTATTCAAAGGAAAGAAATCATTGTACTTGTGTTAGAAGAAATGAAAATTTATTTAAGGATGCTGAAATGACCATGGAGACATTTAGCTAATAATTGTTCTCAGTGTACACTAGGTAAAAGTTTTCTTCAGGATTATATTTTCATCTTCTGAACAATTTAGTGGGAGTTGTTTCCTTCAAGGCAAAATTATTATTTAGGAATTATTCATTGTACTTGTGTAATACAGTATACAAGACTATTACAACATATAAATAGGCTAAATCACTGTGATTTAGAATCCTGACCTGTTGAAGAAGGCAAATGAATAAATGGGGCTGGGAGCTTGTGTTGGTAACATACTAAGGAGATGGGGTGCCAGAGAAGGATAGAACTGTAGGAACCTGATAGGAAAACATGGAACATAATTTAGAAGTTTATGCCAGGTCTTAAGAGGCTGGAAGAAGCTGAGGAAGAGGGCAACTCCATAGGAAAACCAGCAGTCTCAATTAACCCAGAACTCTGAGATCTCTCAGACACTGATCCACCAACAGGCAGCCTACTTGAGCTGGTATGAGGCTGCTGACACATGTACAGCAGAGGACTGCCTGGTTTGGCCTCAGTTGGAGAAGATATGCCTAACCCTTAAGAGACTTGTGGCCCAAAGGAATAGGTATGCCTGGTGAGGGAGTGGATATTCCCTTGGAGACAGGGAGGGATGGGATGAGGAACTGTGGGAGGGCAGACATGGAGGGGGCTAACAACTGGACAGTAAAATAAAAAAGTAAAAGTATTAAAAAAGAATGTAGTGTAATAACATTATGCTTTGTCTGAAAGAGAAATCTTTTCATATTTTCTCCTACATATGCTTAGAGGAATCTTTAAGAAGCACATAGGTAAATATCAGGGCACACTGAAAGCAGAGACATGAAAAACAGTCCATTTTGGGTACTACCATGCCCATCTTTCTGACAGACAGAAGAAAAGGAGGTACCCAACAGCACCCATTTTCCCATATTTAAGCAATACAGTAAATCTCGGGGTACAGTTTTGCCTCTGAAGATTTTTACTCTCATAGCCTCTTTAAACACATTTTCCCTCTGGGAAGAGTTTTGAAACATGCAGTTCTCCCATTAAGATTTTATTTCTCTAATGATATTTATTTATATGTTTTGTGATTGTTGAATAGTTTTTGAGACAGAGATTCCCTAAACCGATTTGGATGGCGTGTAACTTACTGTTTAGCACTTAGTATAGGACTCTCTGCTTTTGAATGGTGGGGTTAAAGTGGTAAACTACAATGCTAGACTCAGTGATGTCTGTTGCCCCATTACACTCTAAAATCCTTTGTTGTCCAGCTATAGAAGAACTATCAAGCACTTAAAATAAAATAAAGCTAGCTAGATACCTTGTAATGTATCAGAGTCACTATGTGAACTTATGCACACAAGATGAGTAGAATAATGTTGACATATAATAAGCATTAAACACAGAAAAGACAACTTCTACTATTCAACCACAACTACTGCTAGGGCTTATTCACACAGGAAACTAGACTGATAAAAACTGCATCACCATAATTAAATGGCAAACTGGTTTCCATATTCCCTAAAAGTATATGACCCATGCAACCAGAAAGTGCAACCCTCATATTGACTGACATATGTCCAGTGCTTAACATTGCTCAATAAAAAGATGTGAAGCAAATTAAATATTAAGCTAACTTAATGCTTAAAACACTCACTCTTGTTTTGATATTGAATAGTAAACTGATGCCATTTCCTTAGAGTGAAGTTTCTGTTCAGTCAATTACAGTTTATAAGGATTTTATTTAGGGCTGTAGGCTACCATCATAGAATTGGAAATAAGACGGAGACACTTGGAATTAGGGAGGAAGAGGATGGAAAGAATGGTGTGTGTGTGTATGTGTGTGTGTGTGTGTGTGTGTGTGTGTGTGTGTAAGATAGAGAGGAGAAAGGGAATGGAACATTTTTAGTTTAATTGGTAGGTGATACAGATTCTTGTATCCCTGTTGTTTTGATGAAAATGTCTCTTCCGTATCTGTTATAAGGAATAATGGAGATTATTTGCAAGTTTCATTGGTTTAAGAAAGCAAAGAGGCATAAAGAAGAAGCATCTGGGTGTATGGATGTATATCCACAGAGTCTTGAACTGAGAGAGTTTAAGATAGAACCAGTGCCTTGCCTCATTAGCTAAAGCCAAGTGTGGCTCTCCAAATGTGTTATTTATTTACAATTCTAAAGGATAATAATAATTAAAACTAATTTTCTATGACAAAGTTTGTGTAAGTAACCAACCAATATCTGAAGTGACTTAAGACCCAGTACACAGAATGGAACTTGATACTGCTTGGATGACCAAAACCTGAGACTAGATAGCCTGGGGATCCAGGATAAAACCAAAAGCTACTGTTCTAAAAACAAAAAAACAAACAAACAATAAAAACAAATGTAACTAGCACAAATTTTGTGTCACCATTGCAGGAGCATATCTTGAAGGCAGAACACCATTGTAGATCAAAGCTTGTTTGTGACTGGTTGGGTGGGTGTGTTTCTCTTTTGGTAGTATATCGTGTACCTTCTTGTAACAAAGATTCTAGAATGGTGGGGTTAAAGCTCTATGTCAGCACTAGATCATTCCAGGTTCAATGAGTTATTTAGTCACATTTTCAGAAGTAACAAAATGAACCAAAGACTTTGAAGGTGTTCCTGGGGTCACATTCCTGGAAGATTTAAGGTGTTTAATAATGACCCCACTCATGTGTACAGGAAGCAGTGTGACGGTGAGTCCCAAAGTACAATATAGGTATAGTCTTACTCATAAGATCATCATCTCAGGAACTGGATCTCTGAATAAACATCTCTAGGTCCTAGACTGGGAAAGTTCTTCCTGTTTTCATAAAGAAAGATGGATGTGCCTTAGGTCCAGCTTTTCTGGACACTAAACATCCTTGGGGACCGCTGTGTTAAGTCTAAAGATCAGAGGCTAAGGGGAGCATAGGTTGGAATTCAGAATATTGTTGACTAGATAGATGCTCCTTGACTGAGGAGGAAGTAAAACAAGTCTGTGATAGAAAAGTCTGTCATCTTCTCCTGTTTTTCCACCTCCTACTCAAATCTCATGGTAGCTGCATCAGCAGTAAGACAAGCCCTTGGGATTTGCCCAGAGCAGCTTCTCTGAAAATGCCTCAGGCTTCCCTGACTGTAGAGAAGGAGGGAGAAACTTTTATGTGTACATGCTTCTGAGAATCTCTTTCTATAAATATCCTTGTTACTATAAGTAATTCCCCATACAAACCTGTTGCAGATGCAGATGGGCTTAATTTTCCATACTGAAGCTGCAAATTCCCTGACATCCTCAAATGTTTGATGGATGCCAGAAAAGGCTGCTATTGAAGGCAGTTGGATCATGCTGCCTCTGCCTTATAATTTTGCAATCTTTGTTTTGATTATTATTTGTCTAGAATTATTTTCAGGAGTTCTCAGAACCAGATTAAAATTTTTCTACTCCCACAGAGTTCAGAGGGGCTTCAATGTGATTAGAATGTGATTAGCCCTGAGAGAGAAA
>NW_022196904.1:83582242-83596845 GCF_008632895.1 Mastomys coucha
AAAAAAAAAAAAAAAAAAAAAAAAAAAAAAAAAAAAAAAAAAAAAAAAAGATTTTACCCATGATGTCACATTTGTTATTATGTACTTTTCTTGGGACTTTTTATAGCATGCCAATTTGCTACAATATTTTATTTCTATTAAATAGTTCTTTTTTGCATTCTAGTTGTGATTCTAATGTTTGTAATTTGACAACTTTGAATAGATCATTAACTATTTCGATTCTAAGATCCTAAAAATACCAGAAAGAGATATAATTTGAATGAAATAAGTATCTAAGAACTGTATCATTTCTTCTTAACTCAATAATATTAAACATTTGTTCATTGGATACGTATTTATTTAGCTTCTATATCAGAGATTTTAATCTTTTTCAATAATCATGAAAATGAATGAAAATATGTACTTCAGAGACTTCCCAAACTCTCCCAGTCATTTTTCACAAGTAAGTAAATGGAACACTGCAAATTATTATGAATCTAGGAGCCTGAATGTATTCCTGGATATAAGATAATTTTAACAGATTATTTACTTTACATATTCAAATTATGCCTTTTATTAGAAAAATGTGTCTTTTCTTCATCATGTTTTTCGATTTTGATTTTACATTTTTTTTTTTAATTTTCAATGACAGAATCTTCCTGTGCAGTCATGTAATATGTGTCATGGAGTTAAAGTAATTTGATAAATGTCAAGTAAGAGATGTAGCAGAGACAAGAAATGATCAATGGTTTTTAAAATATCATAAAAAATGATCGAGAGTTTGTTTAAAAAACAATGTAAAATATAAGATGAGTGTTTACCTTCCAGAGAAAATCACAGTACAATATACATTATTAATATACATCAACTCACAGGATCCATTTAGTTTTGTCTGTAAAGGCATGCATATAAGACCAGCCAATGTTCAGGGACAGCCCCTAAGGGAACATATACCTGAAGAAAATGTATTCTTTTCCCCAACAGCCATCAGTTGTCAGCAAGTTATCAGGTAGGGATGGGACTTCATGAGTCTCTTCATTGTGCATTCTATGATTTTTTGAATGGCTTGATTTTTTTTAAAGATTTATTTATTTATTGTATGTAAGTACACTGTACCTGCCTTCATACACCCTAGAAGAAGGCATCAGATCTCATTACGTATGGTTGTGAGCCACCATGTGGTTGTTGGGATTTGAGCTCAGGACCTTCAGAAGAACTGTCAGTGCTACTGAACCACTGAGCCATCTCTCCACCTCCAAATGGCTTGATCTTATGAAGGCCTTGCACACACAGTCACCTGTCTTTACTGCCATGAATTCCTGTATTCAATAACCTGATCTTGTTCAGAAAATAGTGTTTCTTTGCAGATGCCCATTTTTTTCTTCTTCTTCCAGTCTTTCTGACCCACTCTTATAAAATCATCCCTGAGCTTTGAGTGGTGGGGAAAATGATATAAATGCCCCACTATGTCATACTGAGTACCCTACCTTCTCTTATTCTCTACATGTTAACCAATAGCAGTAGAGTTTCCTGTGACATTTTTATAGTTCTTCAATGTGAGTTATACCTTGCCATATTAACAACCTTATCTATGCCATATTACTAGCCTTATTTAACAATTTCTCATTATTCCCCTTTTGCATTTGCACAATTATAAAATTACTGTTTTTCTTTTCACTCTTTTAAACCCTCCCTTTCTCCAAAATTACACATGAATCTTTATACAATCTGTCCTTTGCTTTGGTAAACTGGATGTTTGCTTTGGTAAATTAGCTTTGTCAGTGCCCATATAACAAAACTTCATTCACATCAGAGTTGTTGTTGTCTCCACAATGTGAGGCCTCTCTGACAAGTACTGTAGGGGCAAAGAAACTACTGGATACATTCCACAATAAATAACTGCAGAAGGAAAATCATTATACTGAGTGTAATACACTTATTCCTTTAATTTGGAGGGAAATGAAGATAAATTTCACAATGGATTCCACAGTTCAAGATACTAGCATTCAGTTCCTAATGATGGTAAAAGATAATATGGGCAATGATAAAATTGCATCATTATCTACTATAAAAAGACCAGAAAGATTTACTGATAATATAATATTTGGAAACTTAAAAAAGAAGAGTATGAGATTACACACCAAGAAAATGGAAACTCAGACAATGTAAGATGAAGCCATATATAGGCATATTTAGGGTAATATAAAAAATAAGGAAATGACACACATTTATTCCTATGTGATATTTATATTTAATTAAATTCAATGAAATGTCCCCAAACTAAAAATATTGTATTTGAGTAAACTAAATTTCATTATATACTAAGACATCAGTGAATCAATTCATCTATTCATTCAAAATTATTTGATGTTTATTTAGATGTTCCACTGAACACTTAGTTATCCACTGATGATTCAACAATAAAGTAGACATGATGCATCAATCATACACTCATGAAGTTTATCATTGCCTAATATATAAAGAGATGTGAAGTAACAAAAAAATATCTAATATAAAACTTTTAGTGTGATCTACTTATATGATAAAACTCAGTTGCATGAACAGAAGCATGTAGATTTAGCCTGTGGTGTATTGGTGTATACAATAAATAAGTCTGAGAAAATAATATTAATTCAAATAGGTTTACTGAGATCTCTCTCTCTCTCCCTGTCCCTGTCCCTGTCCTCTCCCTACCACCTCTGTGTATAATTATGAGCAATAAAGGCAGAAAATATTTCATGCTTAAAATTAAAATCACCATGCCTATTTTGTCATCAGAATGTAAGACAAAGTTAGTTATTTTTCTTAAAGATAAGAGAGTGACCAGAATCAATCACCCTCAGGTTACCCCTTGTTTCAAATTAGTCCAGTGGCTCCATTTAAATAACAATGTTATTTTAATTTCTAATATTAACATCCAAATTTTAGAGATACATTTGAATTGAACATGTATGTCACCTAGACAAATTTCAAGTCTTTAATATTTATTGAAAATAATAATGTAACACATTTTCCATGATTATGATGAATGTATAAAAATATTGGCCTGTGTGTAATGCTCAAAGAAGCGCAGTGTTATTCAGAGTTCTTGATTACTCCTGACCATTCTGTATGCATTTGTAATCTGCTACTTATAACATTTTCCTCCCATATTTCCTTGGGTGACTTTCCAACTATAACCTTGTAATTCTTGTGTAATCTTCAACTTAGTTCTCATCTTCCAGTTGCCCACATGTTGCCTATCCCCTAAGCCTAATCACTTAATGTTCTAACATCCTGACCAATAATATTTCTGGGTGGGCAAGTGAACCTCACTGCACAATATAGTTCCTTCTGTGCTTTTTCACATAAGCTTCAGGGACATTTTGCTCTTTAAGAGTATAGTTGTACAGCCTAGGAATTCTGATACCCATGAGTATCTATCAACAACATAAGGATCCTGATGAAACTTTATCAGCTGCCAAACAGGAATGAAATTGAAAGATATCAAGTCAGCATCCTGGATAGAAAGCCTTCAGACACAATTACTGACAGCCCAAGAGCATCTCCTTTCCTGGTCTTTCTAGTTTCCTGCCTCATAATTCTCCATGCTGCTTCAGTTTATTTGACTTGGATCTCTCTTGTATGAAATTGAAAGAGATATAACTAATACTTTCTCTGATGTTATACTGCTCACTAATAAGTAATCATTAAGAAGCATACTTGGGGGCTGGTGAGATGGCTCAGTGGGGAAGAGCACTGACTGTTCTTCGGAAGGTCATGAGTTCAAATCCCAGCAACCACATGGTGGCTCACAACCACCCATAATGAGATCTGACGCCCTCTTCTGGTGCGGACAGCTACAGTGTACTTACATATAATAAATAAATAAATCTAAAAAAAAAAAAAAAGAAGCATACTTGGGAACTCCAGTATTCTCAGTAAATGTTTTGGAATGAAGTGAGTTGAGTGCATGAACTTTACAAATTAATGAATTTAGAGATAGTCTCTAAATTACCACATGGTTATAAAGAATGCTGAAGTGATTGTATATAGAATTAAAAGAATTCATAAAGTTACAATAAGTGTGAGATTGGAAGAAAGAGTCAAGTTTTTCAAAGGAAATCAGCTTAAAATCAAATTTCTATTTTACCAGTTATCAATTCTGTGGCCACGGGGAAATATCTTTAGTTTGTTTGAGGTTAACTTTTCCAACTGTAAAGAGAATAACCACTCTTCTATGTTGTTACTTTATATAACTGTAAGTCTTCTTGGCATTGTGTAACAATTGTTTAAAATAGAAAATTGATATCAATTCTACAGAACTTTAAAAATAAATGAAATCCAAGCTAAATAACTCATATTAGATGCACATTTTTTTCTTTTTAAAACTTGCATTTACCATAGTTTTTCCTGTAAGCATGTTTTGCTGCATGTCTGTGCACTGTGTATGTACACTGCCCACAGAAGCCAGAAGTGGGTGGAGCTTCACTGGAAGTGAAGAATGGTTGGATGTGAGCCACCATGTGGGCACAGGGAAGCAAGTGATCTTTACTACTGAGCATCACTTCAAACCTAAATTTTACTTTTCTTTTGTTTAGAAGTTTTTGTGTAAACTTCATTCTAGTATGCCATGCTCTCAAATTTCAATTCAAACAATGGCTTTTTCCTATGGAGAATATCACTTGTGTGTATGATATTCCTTTATAAAAATAGTAACCATGGAGCAAGCCTAATCATTGTGTGGCCCCAGTCTTTCTTTTCTGTTAATGACTCACTGCCCCATGAATCACTTTTCTACTTTTCTACTGATTTAAATATATTTCATTAATAACAGTTTTTTACATATTGTAATATCACTTAATTAAAGTTGTTTGCACAACCAGGCACCAAAACACTGAAGCTGGGATCAAAAACCATTGCACTCTACTTCCCTTTGAATGCATATATCTTTCCTGATAATCGGCAGTATTATTTCTCATAGACAGCCTCATGTGTCTGAGACATATTAGAAACCGTCTTTAACAATCATTTTCTATTACCAGGGGAGTTTGGGATAATGGAATGTGTAGTCACTTTCAATTTATATCAGATTTTCTGATGCTTTTGTACCACCAACATTTTATTAGCTTGTCACCGGAACAAATGAAGTTGCAAATTGCATTGACTTCTTTTTTCATGAAATCGTTGAAACTGTTTATTTTTAACATGACTTCCCTCCTCTCTCGCTTTAAATTTCTATAGTGTAACAGGCTTGGTTTCCAGCTCTTGGGGTCTTTGTTACTTAGTGAGCATGGCAGTGAGGCACAGTTTCCTGGAGGCTTAGCAGCTTGGAGGGAAGGATGCGGGCATACAGGGCATATTATAACTGGATGCAGACTGAAGCAATAAGCATGGAGTCATTTGATGAACTAGGTGCAGTCAGGAATGGAGAATATTCTGACACACTAGGAAATCCTTTATGTTTCTATGATGTTCAATAGTACAACTGGCCTAAAAGATTACAAGTGATGCATGTTTTCATTATCTTCTATGGGTTTGGTACTCTGAAGATCCAGATGGCATTTTCCTGCTGCTGATCCCTCATTTACACTATGACAATGTCTGTCAGATCAAGCCAATATGTGAGTGAGGGTCAGTTTGCGTTGGGAAGTATTATTCCATATCTTTAATATTCTTCTACCTAAAAATCTTCAAGTAGAGAGTAACTGCACAGTCTTCATCAGTGTGTACTTGTTAAATCTAGTTTGCAGCTGTCCCTATGAAAGCAATAATAGCAACACAGAAGTGTCAGCAACATTAGGTATCATTTATTGAGTATACATGCTTTACACACTTCTTTATCATGTGTTTTGTTACCATACAGTAGGTATCCAAATACCATGCCTTCTACTTTATACATTTTTAAAAACAACAATGAAAAAATCATGAAAAAATATGTAAATTATTCAAAACAGCTTTCTAGAAAATATTAAAAACAACACTTAAATCCAAGATTCCCTGAACCTTAAATTTCTTCCTTTTTTAAAATTAATCATTTCATTTGTTTACATCTCAAATGATATCCCACTTTCTGGTTACCCTTCCACCAAACCTGCACCCTACATCTGCCCTCCCCTCTCCCCTTTGCCTGTATGAGGGTACTCTCCCATCCACCCAACCTCTTCTGCCCCAGCACTACAGCTTCCCCACTCCCCAGGACCAAAGGCCTCTTTTTTCATTGCTGTCAGGCAAAGCCATCCTCTGTTACATATGTATCTGGAGTCATGGATCCCTCCAGGTATACTCCTTGGTTGGTGGTCTAGTCTCAGGGAGAACTGGGTAGTCAGGCCAGTCTATGTTGTTCTTCCAATAAGATTGCAATCCTCCTCTGCTCTTCCAGTCCTTCTAGCAATTACCTATCTTCTTTAGTTTAACAGGATCCCCACTCAGAATGTAGCTGGGAAAAAATAGGTATGATTAATAGTAAGATTTTCCTTCACATGTTTAGGTGCTTGAAGACAAAGAGAATAATGGACTCAATATTATTATATCTGTCTCTAGGAGAAGTGATTTAAATCTACAAAATACAGGTAAAAACATAATGGGAATAGGCACATAGTGATCCTAGGACAAGTATTCCATGCTGTGGTAGCAGGAAGATAGTTAAGGGTGGAATAAGAAAGGAAATATTCACATATTCTCAAGCTCAAGAGTTAGTGAAGGTACAGAAAGATCAGGCTATTCAAATGTTATAGGTGACATATCCTAAAGTCTTATGACAAAATTTCTAAAACATCAAACTATGCAGAATGGGTGAGAGGTACTTTTCAATTAATTAAAGGTTATTACCTTCCTTGCTTATCACTTCAAGCTATTATAATGTTGACACATCACACAGATGGCACCCATTATTGCAATATGCAGTGTGACTGTCCTGATTGGGGCTGAATCTCATTGCCTTGAAATTTCATTAAAAGATATTTTTAACAAAAAAAGCAAGTTAAAACAACAACCAATATTTAGGTGTTTCTTGATTACTAACTTGACTTTATCTCATCTGCCAACATGTTCCATATAGTAAGAAATTATGCAAAAGACATCATGAAATCTGGCACAGAATCTTCTGAAACAAATATCATGAAATTTAATAATTAGTAATAAAATACTTAAAAGTCACCTAATTATTTTTCCTTTGAAATAGCAAATACATTCTTTGAAGCAGACTGTGTGTCATATATATTAATAAATTGACCTAACACTTTGGGAATTAGAGTGTCCATTTATATGTTGAGGAAATACATTTATTTTGGAAGAATGATTACTGTTTTATTAGCTAGACTTTTATTTCTTTTGTCAAATCCCCCTTGAACTTCAGCACATCCTAGAAAAAAATTACAGGATCCTAAGTGTGTTCTGTTAAACATAACTTTCATACGTCTTACAGGATTGCAGGAGGTAGTGTTCTACTGGTGGGGATTTGGAAGGAAATATATAAATGTTAGAAAGGGAGTTTAATTCAGGACATGCCAGGTACTATCCTTTTGGGAGTTCATGCTGTAGAATACTGACTTATTTCTTTGGTTTTGGCAATATAGCAATAAATACAAAACTCTTTGTCTTTTATTGATTTTTTTTTAAATCTTTGTTGAGATACAACAGATACAAAATGAGACACAGATGTCAAAATATGTGATTTGGTAGTTCAGGTAGATGTATTCAATCATGAATCTGTAACAACAGTCAAGACACTAAACATATTTACTGTACCCCTGTCAAGCCTGATAGTTCTCCAGTGTCTTTTGTTTTCTTAAAACCATTCTACCAATGGTAGATGAAGACAAGACTAAAACTGAGAGAGGCAAAGAGACAGAAAGAGGCATAGAGACAGACAGAAACAGAGACAGAAACACAGAGACAAAGACACAGAAACAGAGAATAAAAGACACAAAGAGACACAGAGAGGGAGAAAGCACATTTGAGTCATCTACTTAATGTGCTTTGAGGAAGTACTATAGGATTCGAAATACAGGAATGTGAATGTGGAAACTACCCCTCCTTTTTATGTTAATCCCTAAAATATAGTTTTATGAACTATGATGAAGCTTAAGCTTTGGGTACCTTGAATATAATGTTAGTTACACATCTTGTTGCTCTAACAAAATACTGAAACAAGAAGCAATTTAATGGAGAAAAGACTTTTGCTTGGCTTGTTAGAGGGTAGAATCCAACCTCACAGACTTGTTCAGGAGTATTGTCCTTTTTGTATCTTCTTAACAGTCCCAGAACAAAGTTTAGCGTTCAACTATACTTGAACTAGTCACTTTAACAAATATAACCCTGCCCTTTTTGTAATGATCAACACATAAGTGGTCTTCTCCTCTCCAGGCTGGCCACTTTTTCCAACTCCCTGTTTCACAGGTGTGTACTGCGTTCACACTATAATCCGAGGTAAAAGCAGCAAGCAAGAATCATGCCACAGCATGGATGATAAATTGTCTTCAATTTTCATCTCTTAAATAAGCCCATCCATTACAAATGAATTTAGCGTTCTCCACATTATTGGGGTGAAGACAGATCATAAAGAGATTCATGGCCAGAACAGCCTCAGTGCAGTTCCATAGAGTCCTTGTTCCAATCTAATATGCATGCCTGAAGCCTTACTTTCTGATTTTTTACTGGTATCCTAGTTTTCTAAACTTCAAATAGAAGGATGAATTAAGAGAAGTGACAACAGTCTATGGATTTTTTCAAACTGCTGATATACTCTTATATATTCTCCCACAAACAAGTTCCTAAGACATATGAATAACATGGGGAAAGTGGATCATAAATATCCACTTAAAAACCTCTCCTACTTTTCTATATTGGACACTGATTTTTACGGCGATGACCAAACCTCTTATAGAAGCAACTTAATGGAAGATGGAGGATGGTCACACACTCATGTTATAGGATCCTAATCAACTATGGTAGAGAAAAGTTAGTAAGTAGATTTTCTTGGCCTATGGCTGAGCATTTACAGGTTCATAGATCAGGAAGCACAAAGAGATTTGTTAGACAAGAATCTGGAATCTATATACTTCAAGGCCAATTTCTGATAGCCTAACACGGCTAGCTAGGATTCATTTCCCAAAGTCTACAACCCTCAAGATAGTGTCACCATTGAGGCAAGAAGTGTTCACATGCATGAAGCCAGGAGCACTTGATATCCAGACTTTAACAGTTAATGCACATGCACAGAGGGACATGTTATCAACCCTATGGCAGAAGGAAACTTAATTCCTTCAAGGTATTTTCTAACCACCACATGCACATTAAACACGAGTGTGCACTGCACACACACATGTGCAAACACCCACCCACAAAATCATGCATATTCTACTTTTTACTTGTGGAAAGAGATGTATAGGAGAATATAATTAAAATAAGTAAATCAGATGAAAGTAAATCAGATGAATGTAAAAGCAATATTGACATTTTAAAGCCTTGTGCTATTTGAAAGACAAAAATTGCTATGCCTAACTTAGTTTGTTCATAAAATTTCAGTGTTTGGCTTGCTAAATTGAAAAGCAAGAGTTTATATAAACAAGTAAATATTTAACAATTGAAGTTTCTTTGAGATGCTTTTCATCTTTTACAGAAATTCAGCCTTGAGCTGCTGACCTTTATATAAGCAGAACTCTTATCATTTACTACGTGATGTGTGCAGACAAAACCTGAGATTAGAAAATAATCAACGATTGCGTAACAAAACAGAAGATAATGTTATTAAGGTGACAGATCAGATGTCCTTTAGGGACAGCCACAGACTTGGAAGGAGAAACATAAAAAATGGATTGACATTTATAGTAGAGTTATAAGAAATATGAAATTTGGAGTTGATGATATTAATCTTATTTTCAAATGAGTACATTGGTGCACTGGAATAAACAGTTGGCTCAGTGCACAAAGCATTTATTTTGGGGACATTGGGTCCTGAGTTCAGATTCCCAGCAGTCATGCCAAAGGCAGGCATTTCAATAAACAACTGTAACCCCAATTCAATAAATACCTGTGACCCCACCATCAGAAAGAGGAAACCAACAGATCCTAGGATTGCTGGACATCAAGTTTATTGGATTAGGTCAGCTTCTGGCTGAGCAAGAGATCTTGTCTCAGAGAATAATGTGAAAAATGAATGAGAAAGACATCACATTATCACTCTCTGACCTCCACATGTGCACAGGCAAGTACACACACACTTGGAAACATGCTTGCACACGTTTGTACACAAGTATGCAAGACACACACCACAATGAAAGGCAAAGAACATCAACACACTGAGAAAGCAGCTCACCATTCTAAAGACGTAAACTGTAGAATGGGAGTACTTGTCAGCAGCTCCAGTGCCCATTCCCCACTTGTTTCCTATCAGCCCACTGAACAATGGAGCTCTGTTGCCAAATCCATTCACTGACAACTACCCCTCATTATTCTAGTGAAAATGTATCCTTTCCTCTCTGTTTTTTTTTTTTTTTTGAATGTAGAATAGTAATATCCAATAAGATGATCCACATATTTAAGATTATATTTTGAGAAACCTACACTGTAAAAAGATAAAAATAAACTGATAAAATGTGTTGTAATAGTGAATTTGTTCAAATTCCCCAACACACACACTATTATTATTTCAACATGTACGCCATTTCTTGTTTCTATATTACCCTCATTCAAAATATGTTCTTTGTTTTGTAGGCTGATATCAAGCATCAATAGGAATCTTAGTCTTCCTGTTTCCATGATTTTAAAAAATGCCTATTAATGGATCTTAAAGGAGAATTTTATTTGCCCTGTAATGCTAATCGACAGTTTGTCATTGTAGGAAGTCATGCATTGTGTTGGGAGTCTGAAGTGTCCAGGCATATTATATCTACTCTCAAGATAGAAAGCACACATACTAGAGCTCAGTTCATATTCTCTAGTCAAATGCAAGCAAGGCTATGCTGAATTAGGAATGGTGCCACCTTCACTACCTGGTTCTCCCCTCCTCAGTTAACACAAATGAGATACATGCTCAGAGGCCAATCTGCCTGTGCTTTTAGATGTTATCAAATTGACTATTAATCCTAATTATTAAGGTAATTGTATCAAGGTGCACATATGATACAACATAGATAGACACGAAGAGTCATAGCCAGCATGAGTAAGCAGAAAAATGGCTTGGACAAGAGATACTTAGCTCTTCACTGGACATATTGATATTATCATATTTCTTTGACTGAATGCTGCATAGAATCTTTTGTTACCTAAACCAGGATCTAGAAGAGTAACCTAGATTTTCTGTGAAACTTTTCTATGCCACATAAGAGCTTTAAATCCCTTAATCCTGGGAGAAGTTACATAGTGTGTTTTGGATGCACTTTCCTTTCCTTTCCTCTCCTTTCCTTTCCTTTCCTCTTCCTTTCTTTTTTTCTTTCTTTTACATTTGTAAATGGGAAGAATGGTGCTTTGCTCACAAGGTGATAAAGAACAATATGTAATTATGCTGCTAAATGGCAGTATTTCTTAACTCTATGTTCTTAAAATGAAACATAAAACTCCACTGTCTACAATATGGCCTGTAAAAGAGATAGAGTGCATTAATCTGGAGAGAGATATCATATATAAATATATCATTCATATTTTTTCCTAGTCTATGTATGCTCTAGCACTGCCCCTTAAGAGCTCCTATGGGCAGATCTTTATTGCTACTCAAATGGTATTTGTACATTCTAGGCCACATCCCTCCTATATTCTTGGACTACAGTGCATTTAATACTTCAGCTCCATAAATGCACCAGGCCTTTTCTCACTTCAGTGCTGTACCAATTACAGTGAATCTGAGTTAGTCAATCACTCACCTCCATAAGTCGATAAAACCTGTTATAGGTCTTCTACATGTTGATGGATTTATTATATTTTCTGAAACACTACCATATCCTGCAGAGTGACCTCTGTAAGCTAATTGAGATAATTTATAACCTTTTAAAATATCCCATTAACCCACTTATAGATGAATTCAGCACTCCCTAGGACTGCGCTCTTAAAAAAGGAAAAAGAAAGACCATATACTATCAACTAGAACAAAAGGAAACCACACATTTGCCAATCACTGTTTTTATTCTTCTGATGAAAATCATTTCCAGTAGTCCCCATATGGTGTCTCTTAGTTTCTAGTGATTGTCTGCCAACTGCTAATGTTCTCTGGCCTACTCCAGAAGTGATGAAAGATGGTGTGTAGTCCAGGTTTCTTTCTGAGAAATCACATAAGAAGATGCTCTTGATAGCAGCTACTTTGTGTTCCCTGTTCAAAACTGAATCCATGTAATCTCACCAACTCCTAGCCCTCTACTGTGACTTACATAAAGCCAAACTGTGATTTCCACACAGCCATGTGTCACTTGGATCTTAGTGTGGCAGTGTGGATGTGGTGGGAATTTCATGATATGATTGGAAGTCCTCTGGTCAATTGGGAGAGTGCTATTGGGAGGGAAAGAAAGGCTTTACTCCTGATATTGCCTCTTGTTTGACAAGGGCTTATTTGCACATAATTCTGCCATCTGCTATCAAATCCTCACCAGACCCAAGATAGCCCTTGTGCCATTCCCTTAAATCTCCAGCACTGCAAACTATATCAGTCTGTTTACTTCATGAAATATGCCTCTCACATACATTTTCTTCCAGTTGTAAAACGGTCTAACAACCCATCTTCAATAACAAACACCCTATCTCATCTCCCCTACCTCTATGAGGGTGCTCCCTAACCCACCTACCCACTCCTGCCTCACCACCCTAGCATTCCACTATGATGGGGGCATCAAGCTTCACAGGACCAAGGGCCTCCCCTTCCACTGATGCCAGATAAGACCATCCTCTGCTACATATGCAGCTGGAGCCAGGGTTCCTCCATGTACACCCTTTGGTTTGTGGTTTAATGCTTGGGTGCTCTGGGGATCTGGTTGGTTGATATTGTTCTTCCTATGAGGTTACAAACCCCTTCAGCTCCATCAGTCCTTTCCTTAACTTCTCTGTTGGTGTCCCTGTGCTCAGTTGATAGTTGACTGCGAGCATCCTCATTGGTCAAGCTCTTGCAAAGCCTCTCAGGAGACAGCTATTTCAGGCTCCTCTGTTAACAAGCACTTCTTGGCATCAACAATAGTGTCTGGATTTGGTGGCTGTATATGGGATAGATCCCAAGGTGGGGCAGTCTTATGGATGGCCTCTGCTCCACTCTTTGTCCCTGTATTTCCTTTACACAGGAGCAATTCTGGGTTAATATTTTTGAGATGGGTGGGTGGCACCAACCTACAACCAGGGACTGTATCTAACCTCTGGTTATGGTCTCAACAGGTTCTCTGTCTCCTTTGTTGGGTACTTCAGCTGATGTCATCCCTTTAGAGTCCTGGGAGCCTCTTGCTTTCCTGGCATCTGCAACTTTATAGTGGCTATCCCCAGTTCGCCATCCCTCACTGTTACACACCTCCATTAAATTCCTGACCCTCTGTTCTTCTCCCCAGTTTCCTCCCACACCTGATCCTGTCTCTTCTTTTCGCTCCCTCTTCTCTCTCCCTTGCAGGTTCCTCTATCCCTCTACCTCTCATAATTATTTTGTTACCCCTTATAACTATTGCTGAAGCATCTATACTTTGATTTTCCTTTTTATTGAGCTTCATATGGTCTCTGAAATATATCGTGGGTATTCAAAGCTTTTTTCCCAACATCAATTTATCAGTGAATACATAACCATGTGGAATCTTTTGTGGTTGGGTTACCTAACTCAGAAATGATATTTTCTAGTTCCTTCCATTTACCTTCAAATTTCATGAAATTGTATTTCATAGCTGAGTAGTATTTCATTGTGTAAACAAACCAAATTCTTTGTATCCATTCCTCTGTTGAAGGACACCTGGGTTGTTTTCAGCTTCTGCCTTTCATAAATAAGGCTGCTATGAACACAGTGGAGCATGTGTCCTTGTTTTATGTTGGAGCATCTTTTGGGAATATGCCCAGGAGTGGTATAGCTAGGTCAATTCTGGAATCAGTCTGGTCGTTGCTCAGAAAATTGGACATAAACCAGATTCTTATTCTCTCTTCTCCTTCCTCTCTCTCTCCCAGTCTCTTCTCCCTGCCTCCATGATATCTATATCAGGGTATTTTTCTAAAAAGATTCATTCCCAAATCAGAAACAAGCTAGATGAATGTATAGTATTTTAAGTAGAAGGAAGTGTCTCAACCATTTGCCCTTTCTTAAAAGGCATACACCAAAAAACAAAATAAATAAATAAATAATAAATAAAGTATCAATGGATAATATTACCTGATCTTCAATGACCATTTAGCAATTTTTACCTTTTGACATTGTGTTGGTGGGGGCAGATTTATAGCAAAATGTTTCCATTATACCTATTTAAAGAACAACAACAAAACAAACAAACAAAAATCCCTACAACTATTCTGTGTCAGAGATCTTCACTTCCCTTCTCTGAGGTGGAATAAACATGTATTCTTTAATGACTTCTCTATAGTATTAAATTGGTTGTAATGATGATGAGGATGAGGATGAGGATGATGATGAGGAGGAGGATGAGGAAGAGGAGGAGGATGAGGAAGAGGAGAAGGAGGAGGAGGAGGAGGAGGAGGAGGAG
>NW_022196904.1:83596872-83597209 GCF_008632895.1 Mastomys coucha
GGGGGGCTGCTACTGAGGGCCGGGTCTCTCTCTCTCCCCAGTGCTGATCTGTGACTGCATGGAGTTTTAGTTAACAAGGAGGCAATTAGATATTTTATTGTAGGAAAGAGAAAATAGGCCGGCCTAGTAGAGAGAAAGAAAGGAGAGGAAGGAGGGGGGGGAAGGGAAAGAGGGAAGGAGGGAGGGAGGGAAGGAGAGAGGGAGAGAGGAGACAAAGAGCTAGAGAATAAGAAAGTGAGAAAGTGCCCGCACAGCAGCTACGCGTCGCCACTTGCAGACGTCCGCTTTAGGTATCGCAGCAGGAACCGAAGTACGCCCGAGGACTTCAGAAACCAGG
>NW_022196904.1:83597914-83637635 GCF_008632895.1 Mastomys coucha
AAAAAAAAAAAAAAGAAAGTGAGAAAGTGAAAGAGTGAGGAGGGGGCAAACTGCCCCTTTTATTGTATGGGGCGTGGCATGTTTGGCTTGTGGTCAGATGACCGGGATAGGGTCCAGCTAGAATGCTGGGAGCTTGGGGCATTGCCTGATAGAGCACACGTCTCCTGCAGGGGCAGCTGTGAGGGGTTGTGACTGAAACAGGAACCAAAGACTTAGGAGTTATGGCCAAGCTCCTTCTGACCTCTGTAAGCAATTGCCCACGGGGGTCTAGGACTCAAAGCCAAATACTAGACTGAGCTTAAGTTACATGAGCAGACCACTGGCCCACACTGCCCTACAATGTATGAGAGTGCTGAAAATTCTAGACAGTGTGTAAGCTAAGTCTTCATCATACTAACCACTCCTATGCTCAGTGATCCAGCTGAACACCATATGTTCTGTAGAGTTGAACACCGACCTGTAGAATATCTTATCAGGGGGAAGTTGGAATTTGATCCTCCACGTGCAATAGCTCAATGAGCAAAGTAAGATGTGAAACTTTCCGGGCCTTACTTTCTTCACCATTGTAATATCTACTTTGCTGTCTTGGATCTATTGTGAGAATAACGTAAGGCAAGAAATATGTTCCGATCCTTGAAACTAGTTTACACAGGCACTAAAGAACTTCTCAGTGACCTATACTGTGACATGCCACTTTCACTCCTTTTTCCTGTTGTTTTAAGCAAAATCAAGGCACATCCAGCAATTGATGAACAGCAGCAATCAACATCAAATGACTCCGGCATATTTCTCACCTTATGAGGTAGCTCAACCATCCTTTGAATACAAAGCGAATCTCACCAGCGGACGCTGTCCTCTCAGTTGTTACCATGACATTTCCCTTTTTCTCAAACTATTGCTCATTAGCATTTAAGAAGAGCATATGAAATAATCATCATGCCACCTGCCATCATCTGTAAGTTAAAAGAAAAAGCAAATCAAACTGTTGTTTTATGAGTACAGCTCAGGTGGCTAAAACAGGCACAGGCAGATAAATATAAATAGACAGCAGAGTAGAATCCCTATAAGTCTGCATGCAGCCACCACAAACAGCAGCAAACACATCCTCCACTATGCCCCAAGGCAATCTCATAATTCTCTCACTGTATATTTGATTTAGCCAGTTATCACAATGAATTTACACTGCTCCGGGAAGGATCAAAGGTGCTAAGTTGCATTAGTTACATGTCAGCTACCCTCATTTGCTATTTCAAGCTATAAATGATTGCATTCCTAGAGGAACACAAATGATAACTGCCATCAAACTGGATAAAAGTCTGTGTCATGTTGCAATCCCATGTTTGAGAGTCTTCTACTTTTCTCCAAGCTTCGATACATAGGAAAGCTCTCAACAGCTGTGGGAAAATGCTTAGTAAATGGTCAACTTGAAGAAGGCCTTTGTGATGAGAAAGAAGCCTTGGTTTACCCTGACCCAAAGCAGGATCTATAGGCATATTTTGAGGAAAGGACTGCCTTCAGTCCATAAGAGACTGAAAGAATCCAGTATCTGTAAGCCACTATGCATTCAATTTTGATTGCTCTCAAAATGTTCAGTGAATTGTTATAATCACAAAAGAGATCCCATACTATTAAATGTTCCCCCAAGAGAGGTAGGACCAAGTACACATGGAAAAAACAAGATTTTACAATCAGTAGGATTTGCATACCACTACTGGAGACATAAATTTCTTCATTTTATCATGGGTATTTAATCTCCTTTTGCCTTGGTTTTATCTTAAAATGGAGATTGTTAGGTTTTCTTATGGAATTAACAAGTTAGTATTTAAAAAGCTGGATCACAGTGTCAACAATAAGAAATGTGTGATAAAGAGTGCCTAGTGTGTTCAGGCTTTACTAGTGATGATGGCAGTGCTTCAGGAAGAATGTGATACAAGAAGTCTGTACAGTTAGAAAATAGTTGATATGCTGTTTGGAATGATTCCCATTGCCCAGATATCAGACAAGTTCTTAAGTAAAACTTCATTTTTCTTATGTCCAATTTTTAGTGTAGTATGTAAATAATAATGATATATGCCTCAGTTTGTAGTACAAATAATAAATATAAATATTATAAATGGGAAGTAGATATGGACGTTCCCAGGAGCTATATGGAGACAAAGAAGAATAATGGTCTTGACTAAATTTTACTGAGTTGAGTTAGCTTCAGTGTGAACCTTATCTGATGGTTCTTCAGTGATGTTGCTAAATGGTTTCCAACAGAAGGCAGAGCAAAGTGGCACAACCTGAAGAAATTATTGTTTCCTCTATTAATGAGCTTTAGCTACATCAGTCTGTAATATGAGGAGAGTTTTGCAGCTAAGGTATACATGAGTATTTAAAGAAAATAATCAGTTCTCAGAATACCAAATATTAATAATTGTAACAACAGCTCTGTGGTATCTGTGAAAATGGATACAGTGAACTTGTGTAAAGCAGAAGAAATAAAGCCAGGTCAGAGGCCACTTTCAACCCACCCACAGGGATTCCCATTTTCATCTTCTAAAAAGTAATTATCAATATATTTATAATGTTAACTACCTAGAGACTAATAATGTATGTAAATGATATTAATGGGTGATAATTATTTGCTAATTTAGGTGTTAGTGATAAAGACATGTTTTGATTATGTGGCCCTCAAATTTTTATAGCTCATTCAATATGTATAGAAATGGCAATTGCAGGATGATCTTCCAATGGAGAATTTAATCGATAAAGTTATAATATATTGACTTTGCAAAACCTACCCATGAGTGGTTTTTTTTCTGATGATAATATTATGCTTTCTAATATGAGATATATTTATTAACACATAGGGCCTTTGTACTGTAGGATAGAGATAGTTTATTTTAATATCAAGTTGTGTTGTTTCCATGTGGGAACATTTGTATGAAAACAATGGGGTAATATTCAAGTTCTGTACATCTTGAATCTATGGATACTAACTAATTTGGGCAACAATTTGGAGACATGAATAAGAATAATTTTTTTATTCACTAGTGTGAGAAAACTAATGTTTTTATATATGTCCCAGCTTCATTTATGTTGTTTTAACAAATACCCTGATGAAATAGAACTTAGACACAGAGGGGTTTGTTAGAATTGCAATTCCAGGTTATAGTCCATGATTATAAAGAAACCATGGTAGGGATTTAAAATATCATTTCCATAGTCAAGAGGACAAAGAGATGGGGGGTACAGGGATCTCTCCTTGCTTATGCTACTTTGCTCACCTGCTTGCTGGCTTGGTTGCTTGCTTGCTTGTTCTTAGCTTGCTGGCTTGGTTGCTTGCTTGCTTGTTCTTAGCTTGCTGGCTTGCTCTCAGCTAGCTTACTTCTCTTTCACACTGTTCTAGATCCCCTGCCTAGGAAATGTCATCACCTACAAAGATGGTGGTTCTTCCTATGTAAATGATGAATCAAGACCATCTCCTGTAGATTTGCCAATAGATCAGTCTGGTCTAGATAATTCAACATTAAAATATTCCTTCTTGGTTATTATTATTATTATTATTATTATTATTATTATTATTATTTTGTTTTTTTCAAGACAGGGTTTCTCTGTATAGCCCTGGCTATCCTGGAACTCACTCTGTAGACCAGGCTGGCCTCAAACTCAGAAATCCACCTGACTCTGCCTCCCAAGTGCTAGGATTAAAGGCATGTGCCACCACTGCCCGACTCTTGGTAATTATTAATAGTTTTGATAGCTAAGGCCAGCTAACCCAATAACTATGCTAGAGTGCCATGCATGTAACATATAACACTACAGTGATGTGGCCAAGAGGCTGTCAGAAAGGATGGAGTTTTTATCCTTTCTATAAGTAATTAACAATGTTCACATAGCTCCGAGTTATAAAAGCCAATGGCAATTCAAAGGAGTTTGCTTTTCTTTTACATTTCTTCCAAAATTTACTTTCATTGAGCATTTCATACACTTATACAACATATTATAACTGTACAATTTCATTTTTTCACTGCCTATTCCTTCACATTTCTACAGCATGTTCTCACTTCATGTCTTGTGCCTTCTCAGTTTTTCTTTTAAAATATACCACTGTATCCAATTAATTTGTCTATATGTACCTTGTTTGGAGGCAATAAACCAGAACATGGGCAAAGAATCATTTGCTATACCACAAAAGGTACCAATTACTGTGAGTAAATCCTCCACTATTGATGGTCCATAAGATCACTTCCCCACCCATGCTGGGCTATTGACTGGCTTTATCAGGTACACAGCTGATGTGAATCCATGAGCAAGGCAGTCTGATCATGTCCAGACTACAATTCAGTGTCTCAGTGTGTACAGCAAATGTATTATTTGCAAAGTTCTAAGGAAAGAGGATCTTTATGTTAATCCAAGTCCAGAAATATCTACATATAAATTTCTACTAGCCTTTTTAAAAATCAATTATTGTGCTGTCTTAGTTCAGCAAGATGGAGACTTTGACATATTCCATAACTTTACTCTGAAAACAAAGGCAGTTTTTCTAAAAGAATGTAAAGAAGACAAACTTTCAGTGATAAGAAGAGTAAAACTCCAATGGCAAAGCAAAGCATAGTTGTTACTGCCATTGGGAACCACATATTTTTACTTTGCATGTTTTCATAAATACAAAGAATTTTTCTTGTTCATTATATCTTGCATATTTGAAATACATCTACATATTTAAGTACTGAAACCCAAAATTTTAGAATGTTATCTACAAACTCTTTGTATATATTTGTGTAAAAGTATCATCTGCGTCTACGTTCATATTTTTCTCTGTAAAAGAGTATCTACTGAAGACAAACATAGTTCATTACTTATTGTAGTCTCTCAATATAACTTAATGGGAAAATAAATATTCACAATTAATTTCTTTAAATAAAAGTTGTCATATTCAGCAACTTAGTTTTGTTCATTCAAACTCTACACAGAGTTGTCTATGCATTGTATATTACAATACCTCCCTAAAATAAAATAAAAATATTTCTCTGAACCCACTCCTGACATTTGAATCAAGCTTCATTAATATGTATGTTTGTAATTCAATATTCAGTTGTGAAAATGTGTTAATACTTCATTCACTTTGCTTTATTATTTTATACAAATGGATGAAAAAATAAAACTTCTGGGACTGTTGAAAAGTAGCATAGGTAACACAAACTAGATGCAATCAAGTAAAAATAGAGGTCATTAGGTTCTCCTGGCCTTTCACCTCTATTAGGTTACCTGCTGGCCTTCAGACCCATCAGTGATGTGTTCAATTATGAGGAAAATGAATAAAGCTGCAATTGGAAAAAGGCTGAAAATATACCCTTTTATGACTAAAAAATAAACTGTCATTAGAGATTTTGTAATTGGATTTCAGCAATCTGGTAACAGAACATCTAATGGAATATGTTCTGTTACCTGGCTTGTAAATTTGTCAAAATATGGAAGTCAGTAACCAACTAATATTTTTCTCTGTCTTGTGAAAGAATACTTTGAGCTTACATCCTTTAAGTTTCATCTTGAGTCTGTAAGGGACACACCTGTACATTGTCTCTGTTACTTTAATTATTAGATATGTCAGTCATATAAAGGAATTCTTAGAGTTAGTAAAATAGCTTTAATAAACGTTTCTCTACTTGTTTGTCAATTATAAATAAGATTAAGTAATAAGTCCGAATACTTTATTTTCAAATTATAGTCATTGACTCAGGTACGTTGTAATTTGTATTCAATGAATTTGCATCTTATATACTTCTTTAAATCTTTATTTTAATAAATGAGCTATTAAGTATTCTACACTCTTTTGGGAGAGAAGTAGAATTTGTGGAGCTCCATCCACATATGCCATTCTCTTTGTTCAGTTAAAAGAAACTAGAAGTAACCATTACTTGAAATCTGATTAGAGAGAAATTCTCAGATCACACCCTACATTTTTTTCCCCAACTGACAAGGACAATCTATGAAATAAAACGAAAGACTGTCTTTGAATCTCCCACATTCAAAATAGTGCTTCCTTTTATGTGGACTCTGAACAATCCCTAGAACAAGTAAACTGTTTACATTTTGATTATCTGTCTCCACATATTTCACCTTTCATTACATTTATTTATTTACTTGAGGGCGTGTGCCAGGGGAGTGTGAGCAAGAGAAAGAGCACTCACGTAGGAGTGGGTTCTCTCTTTCTGCCAGTTGGGGTCTGAAGATTAATTAAAACATATGAAGGAGCAGAAGGCCTACTTTAATTACCTTTAGAGTGAGTGTATAGGTCAGTGGAAAAGAACAGAAACAGCCCTGAGTTCAAGTCCCAGTACTACCCTTTTCCCAAATGTAGTTTGTCATAGTACTTTTACAACCTCATCTCATTATATATATAAAATATCTGACTTTTTTTTAACACAGATGCTTATTTTGGGGGGACATTTTTCATTCACTTGCTCAGACACAGAGTGCTGGGTACCAGTTAACACCATGGGTTCTACTTCACTTCAGAATCCACACATGTGAAGTTTCAACAACCTTTCTTGTTTGCATCTGAAAAGCTATCTCTTTGATCCTTGTGTACATTAATATTTCCTTTATCAAAACACTTAAAAACATTTAAAACTGGTATGTGTTTTTGTAAAAGTCCATCCTATGTTCAATAAAAAAAGATATTCACTACTGTCACTGTGTAGCCATCATGAGCTTTACTTCATTATATAAACACCCAATTCATCTTGTCCTTTGCATTGCACAACATTTCAGGAGTTTGGATGAATTTGTTGGGCAGATGTAAATTATATAGACAGGTTTGTACCACCATATGAGCAAATTAGAATGTTGGAATATTAACATGACTTGTTCTATTCTATAGCTAAATCTAAATAAATGCATTGTGCAATTAATTTTTAAAGAATGTGAAAACACAGGTCATTTGCATATAAAATTACATTGCAGTTAAGGAACATAATAAAGACTGGGCTCTGCCCTGTGTTCCTGCATCTTCTTGAAGCCACTTTCAGCTCTGTTCCCCAGGGACCATCCAGATGCACACAGCTACTTCCTCTCGCTATTTTAGAGCAATTAAATTAATTTGTAGAAAATAACACTGTCTGCTGCTCTCACTGTACTAGCCTAGATTCTTTCTGCATTTCCTAGGTTATCACAGTGCAGTATGTGTATCACTTTGAAATTTAATGTCAAGAACTATAGTCTTCCTTTGATTCTATATAAAAACATAAATAGTTAATTTTCATAAACTTGTATTTACTTTATAAGCTTGCTATATACAATTCCTATCAATTTATTATAATTTAGGATGGGAAATCAATAGAGTGTAGTAGCGTTTTCTTCAGCTAGATATTTTCAAATATGAGTTTGATACCTTCCAATGCCACCTAGTATTCAACAGGGAGAAAAGAATGCAATGCAGAAACTATGTACTGGGATATAGAATTAAAGTTAGATGATTATAGTGGTGTTTCATGTGCTATATGTCATACTACAAAACTTATCCACTTATTATGAACACTTAGTGAGCATTTCATTGAAAACAATATTATAGTGGGCATGTATATTACCTGGAAATGCACACATAAAATGTATGTATAACTATATATAACATATATATACATATACATATGTATATATACATATATAAAGTATACATATGGTTATATGTACTAGATATATGTAAAAGTTAGCTGGCTGTAAAATTCAAGAGTGTTTATAGAAATCATGGAAAGATGGCTCAGTGTATATGAAACCTAAGTACAGATCCCAGGATCCACATACAAAACTATCATAGGCAAATACTTATCTGTCATTCCAGTCTTGAGTGTACAAGCAAGGACAGAGTGAAAACTGAAGCGTGCTTGTCACCAACCTACCTCAGTGACAGCCCCTGTGTCAAGAGAACAGGTGGAGAGGAGTCCAGGATGACACACAATTTTCCCTTCTTGCCAATAAGCACACAGGAATGGGCCAATATCCTGGATTTAGACACCACGCTCACACACCCTGAAACTTACAAAAAAATAAATGTGTGTGTGGAAAAGAGAAAGAAAATGTAAGGAAACAATCAATTGTAAAATGAAACTAAATATTTTGAGTGAGTTGAGAATTTTTAGTCTGAAGTGAGGAACCAGAATAGTATAATGCTTGAAGGTCTTTTAAGAGAATATTGATGTGACAGCTTTCTGCAGTTTATTTAAAAGCATTATGTTTATTTCTTAGGATGCTGACAATAGATAGTTTGTCTAAGATCAAACTAGTATTTCTTACAGATAAAAGGGAGTTGTCTTTGAGCTTCCTAGGTTCTGTATCAGTTTTGTTTATTTTATGCATCATCCAAGAAAGGAAAACACTTTTGCATTCCAGGAAACAGTATCTGATGCTCCTCTGGAAAGACTATATGATGGGGAAATCATGTAATTGAATTGAGTTTCTGGCTTTATGGGGTAATTGTGAGATTTATGTAATATCTCTGACATCACTACTATTCCTGTGACATCACTGGCAGTTTTTGCCTATAGTCTTCTAGGAGATAACACACTCTTTTATCCATTCCAGCTAATATAAGACCTAAAAATACTACAGTGATCTTAAAATTTCAAATGATGTTCTTGCTCAAAAAGTAAAGTAAAAGGAAAATCTTGTGCAGCTATTATAAATAAGTGACTAGAATTCAAACGATCTTCAAGACTAATGTTCCCATTCACCTTTTTAGAAAAAAAATGGACTTTTTATTAGGAAAACATTATAGTGGTTTATTTACAGACATTCAGGGGTATCATGTAAGTGAATGGGAGACTATAATATTCTAAGACTTCTAATGATATTTAAAATCAAACTAGAATCTATACAACTGCTACCGTTCTACTTATACATTAGTTAGTAAGTGGTATATAAACTGATATTACTTTGTAAAATACATAACAGTGCTTATAGTGAAGAGTGCTTATATGTGCACAAAATGTGCAGTTACCTCATGGTTCCCACTAAACTGAGTTACACCTTTGTTGATATTTTGTCTCATGGCACTATCCTGAAGGTCTTAATTCATGTGTAGCCTGAATGGCTGATATTTAGTAAAGTGAGATGAGTCCATCTGTCTTAAACATGGAGGAAAAAAGTAAGAATGCTATTAAGGAAGAATAAAGTGGTAAACTGAATATATTGTAGTTAGTTGGTGGCCATGTTGGTTTGTAGAAACTACCTTTGTTTCTGAAAGGAAGCAATTGAAGGAAGCAATGTAAGAGTTGTCAAAAAAATAAGCTCGACAGTCTCACTTAATCTGGGCCCCTGAGATTTCTCAGACACTGGACCACCAACCAGGCAGTATATACTAGCTGATCCCCCAGCACTTTTACAGCAGAGACCTGCTGGGTCTGGGTTCAGTCAAAGAAGATACACTTAACCCTCAAGAGACTGGAGGTCCTAGGGCATTTAGAGCTGGTTGGGTAAGGTGGGGACATCCTTGTGGGAACAGGGGGATGGGGAAGAGGTATGTGATGTGGAACAGTCAGAGGGTGGACAGTGGTGGGAATAAAATCTGGAGTGTAATAAATAAATAAATAAATAAATAAACTTATTGCCAGTTCTTCAAAATATGCAAACATCAACAGAAGATTAGTAGCTTCGCTTTCAACAGGCTGAAGTATCCAGGATTATCTCTTTGTACAATCTGAAAAAAGTCTACATTTCCCACTTGTTAGAGAGCGATAGAATGGGAAACTTGATATCTCCCTCTGACTACCGCATGGACAAATGCATAGAGACAGGACAGACATGTACACCATGACAGCAAGCTCTGCCTGCAGTGTAATACTGAAGGTTACATGATATGACAAAGTTGACCTAGCCTAAAACTCTTCCTGCAAGTTAGCTGGTGACTATCAGATCTCCATTTTATCGCTGATTGTCAGAGTCTCTGTATCTTGGGAAATCCCTTGAACTCTTCATATGTTGATTTCCTTATATATATAATAATCTTGTGGGCATAATTATTTCTAAAATTAACTACATCTTTCACATTCCATTCTTTATGCCTGTAAACTATCCTAGTAGTCTTAAAAATACAAAAACAAAATAAAACTTGTAAGTGGACATTTCTAGTATCCTAGTTGTTAAGAAGAGCTCTAAAAGTCAGTAGAGCAGTGACATTTAGAATCTAACCTTACCAATTCAGATCTTTTTACTCTCTTTTTCCTGAGGATTCCCTAAGCTAACTCTGTCTTCAGGAAACCCTGAAGTCACAAGTGAGAGAAATTTACTCAGGTCTTATCTGCAGTGTTAACCAGCTGAAATCCTAGCTAGAAGAGAAAGGGCTCCCAGATTTCCAGACCCAGATGAAAGCTATTTAAAATCAATGGCAATCAATTGTTCTAGGAGAGGGAAAGTCACATGACAGGCTACCTCTGCTCTATTAGATTCTCCAACACACATGTGCATATAGAAAATATTTATTGGACTCTGTAAGTAATAAAGAAAATGAACACATGAAATTAGAAAAGAAAGATGGTAGTGAGGTAGAAAAGGGAATGGAGAAGATCAAAAGGGCATGGGATTTGTTGAAAATATACATATGTATGAAAATATCAACCCATATAAAATTTAAAAATCCACTCATAATTGTTCAGTTTACATTGAAATCCTCTTACTCTTTGGTTTCTGCTTATCACTTTGGTTCATTACCTGGATGCTGATACTAGAATACACACAGCCTCTATAGTGAGACCTGCTTCTCTTACTTTTGAGCTCCTCCTTCTTGCTTTTCAATGTCTACAAAGATATTCCTCAACCAGGGTAAATTTCAGTCTTCCAATATGTATCTTTTCATTTACATGAAATTATATGAAGATTTTGGTAAGTTATCACCTCCTTCTAAAATATTTTTCAACTAGAATCTCTGGTTTAAAATATATAGCATCTAAGACTAAAGTCATCCTGTCTACAATTGGAGAGGATCTTGTTATATTCATCTAGACCTCTGACTTATCATCATGTTCAGGACTTTAAAAATTTATTTTCAATATGATGGCTTAATGATAGGTACTATTGCAGTGTATGTTAAGACACCAGGTATTTTTTACAATTTTTACTGTAGTTGTACATTTACTTTTCTTGCTGGGGATAACATTGTGTATCTATAAATGGATATATAAACAAGACACGGAGTCTTTAAACAGAATTTTGTTATTTAGTAATAAAAACAGGCATATAAAAAACTTAGCCATCTGAGAAGCATATTCTATAACAATATCACTAACTGATGACAAAACTGAGTACCTAGCACACATTAGCTGTAGCAAAGCATAATGAATCATATTAAAGTCCTAAAATCCACAGGAATAGCCAGCTATGCTCTCCAGAAGTAGGCAGGAATTGTTTCAAATGTATGGAATATACTTCAGAAAAAGAGATTCACTATTTTAAATTAATTGAGTTTGTTCCTATTGGTACTATTAAGATAGCTTAGAAAACCTTGTTATCGCTACCATGGCTCAAAATTTAGTTCCTTCCCATTTTCTTTAATAACAAAAGACAGCAAAAGAAATACTAACAAAACAAAAATTACAGCCAGGGTAACTGACAGAAAGGCTTTGTTAAGTCTCTTGTTAAATATCAGAAAGTTATAAAATTATTTATTTATATTTATCATTTAAATGTATTTTACTGATATAACATACAAAAACTTATAGTTGTTTATACTATAATGTGAATTTTTTATGTGTATGTAATGTTAATAACTGAATAAGCATACATATTATTTGATCTATCCTTTGTTCTTGCGGTTTGCTAATTTAGAGTTTTACATTTGAATTTGTGGTCAGGTATTCAAACCTTCCAGTATTATAGCTGAAGATACTGACATAACCAAGCCCCAACAAAGATAACATGTATAGTCTAAAGAGTAAGCACTCCATATTGGAATTTTAGAGAAATAAGGGAGAGCATAGCTCAGAAGTCTAACTAAAGTGTAGGTTGACCTTTGTTTCATGTTATTATACAACGTCCCAAACTACAAATGCATTTGGGTTGATCTTGATATTGATTGCCTGGCATTATTAAAGGGAATATAACCAAGTCTGTAAAGTATATTTGCCAATATAATGATGAGATGTTTTGATAGGTATGACCCCATGTTTTAATGCTTGGCCCATAAGGATTGGCACTATTAGTAGGTATGGAATTGTTGGAATATATGTGGTTGTGACAGAGGAAGTTTATCACTGTGGAGTGAGGAGTTGATTTCTCCCATGCTCCAGTTAGGCCTAGTGCAATAGTCTACTTCTTCTGCTTGTAGATCAAGATGTAGAACTCTCAGCTCCTTCTCCAGCACTAATCTCTGAAACTGTGTGCCAACCATAATAAAGTGTTTTCCTTATTAAGAGTTGCTATGGTCATGGTGTCTCTTCACAGCAGAAGAAACCCCAAAACAAATAGCTTTAAATTTCTCCTGGTACAAAAATTCAAATATATGCAGTGAACCTGAATTATCAGCTTTGGTCCTTTGATTTATAATTTAAAAGAAATGGATATATCCATGACTCTGATAGATCTGATTAAGCCTTCTTACCAAATCAACTTACAAAAGAACAAAAACTTACTTTCCAATTATTACTCAAGCAAGGGGGGAAATAACTCACTTAGGACAGAATCAAACTATATTCCTCCAACTCATAGATGAATAGGTCTGTGATAAAGTACAATTTTCCTCAGGAAATAAACTGCAACAAATGGAAAATTGGGGTTACAGTGCATAAGTTGCAAATAAACAGCACTTAAATATTGAATTTACCAAAAAAGCAATGGGAAAAAATGAAGGACATTCCAAAAAGAAATTAAAAATCTAGAAAAGGTGAGCATCAGGCTGCTGGCAGTTTTATTGCATGGTGATTGGAAGTGTAATGGCAAACTAATTTCAGTTCTATAAGATGGAAGAGGCCAAGAGGGAAAGGTATATCCTGGCTCACAGTCTAGACAGAAGCTATATATTGGTTATAGTCTAATGCATGACCTCTTAGAAGTAAAGCAAAAATAAAACAAAATACCCCCAACTGACTGATCAAAATACTCACAGACATATGAAAAATGATAAACTCAGCCCAGAACAGAGAAAACCTAAAAATGTTTATACTGACACAGATATTAATGAAACCATGATGCTCAGAACACTTCTCATTCTTATATAAATCATTGGTTATGCAGACAATGTTAATTTTATGCTTGCTATATTACAGGCAGGGATTGCATCAGAAACCACACAAAGAAAACAAGTAAGATGACTTTCTTCAAACTCAATAAACAGAATTATTGAAACTAAGATTATTAACAATACAAACTATTACAGACTGATGTATTTTTCAAATTTTATTAAGTCCTTTTTTACAGTATAGATTTTATACCCCACCCTCTGACTGTTCCACATCCCGTACGCCCCTTCACCTTAACCTTCCCACTCTCTCCCATCACTCCTCAATCCCACTCTGTCTCCATGAGGATGTCCCCACTCCCACCCCAGGAGGTAGTCTGCTCCCCTGAAAACACCATAGCCTCGAGGCATCCCAGGAATTCCTCTGCACACAAGACAACTAGCCAACTGACACCACAGTCTGAAGCCCTCCCAGATTTGCTGCATACAGGGAAATAGAAACCACAGTAGTCCATAGGCTTCCCTGGAGAACATCTACACACAGGTTAGCACTTGACTGCTCCTTTGAAGACAGAACAGTCTGAAGGCCTGCCAGGAGACCTGCTATAGCCAGGGCCACAGGCCTACTAGGAGACTTGAAGCAACCCAGGGATAAAAGAGGCAGGGTCCAGACAGAGACACTCATACCAGAAAACACCAGGGATAGCCAGATGAAAAGAAGTAAGTGCAAGACCATAAGCAACAGAACCCAATATACTTTGGCATCAACAGAACCTAGTTCTCCCACCACAGCAGGCCCTGAACATATCAACACACCTGAAAATCACAAAGCTGACCTAAAATCCTATCTCATGAAGATAATAGAATATTCTAAGGAAGACATAAATAACTCACTGAAGGAAATATAAGAAAACACAATTAAACAGGTAAAAGCCCTTAAGGATGAAATAAATAAATTCCTTAAAGAAATACAGGAAAACACAATCAAACAGGTGAAGGAATTGAAAAAAGTGGTCCAAGACATAAAATTGTAAGTCAAACCAATTTAAAAAAAAAAAGAATACATAAATAGAGGCAAGCCTGAAAATAGAAAACCTAAGAAAGAGGTCAGGAATTACAGATGTAAGAATCACCAGCAGAATAAAAGAGATAGAAGAAAGAATCTCAGATGTAGGAGATACCTTAGAAGAGATTGACAGAACTGTCAAAGAAAATTCAAAACATAAGAAACTCATAACCCAAAATGTCCAGGAATTCGAGGATACAATGAAAAGACCTAATCTAGGAATAATTGCAATAGAGGAGAGCAAAGATTCTCAGCTCAAAGGACCTCAAAATGTCTTCAACAAAATCATAGAAGAAAATTTCCTCAACCTAAGGAAAGACATGGCCATTAATGTAAAAGAAGTCTATAGAACGCCAAATAAATGGGACCAGAATAGAAAATCATCTTGTCACAATACTAATCAAAATACAAAATTTACAGAACAGAAAGTGTCAAAAGATGCAAGGGCAAAGGACCAAGTAACTTATAAAGGCAGACCTTTCAGAATTACACCAGACTTCTCAGCAGAGACACTAAAAGATAGAAGAGCCTGGTCAGAGTTCATGCAGACTCTAAGAGAACACAAATGCCAGCCAAGATTATTATACCCAGCAAAACTCTCAATCCACATAGATGGAGAAGCCAAAATACTCCAGGACAAAACCAAGTTCAAACAGTATCTATTTACCAATTCAGGCCTACAGAGGGTTCTAGAAAGAAAACTCTAACACAAGGAGGGTACCTCCACCAAAGGGAAAAAAAAAAAGATATTAATCATCTCACAAAAAACCTAATGGAGAAAACCCATACATATAATGCTACCTGCAAAAACAAACATAACAGGAATTAACAGCCTGTTTTTTGCCGGGTGGTGGTGGCACACACCTTTAATCCCAGCACTTGGGAGGCAGAGGCAGGCGGATTTCTGAGTTCGAGGCCAGCCTGGTCTACAGAGTGAGTTCCAGGACAGCCAGGGCTACACAGAGAAACCCTGTCTCGAAAAACCAAAAAAAAAAAGTCTGTTTTTAATATCTTTCAATATTAAAGGAGTCAACTCATCTATAAAAAGACATAAGCTGACAGACTAGATATGTAAACATGATCCAGCATTTTGCTGCATACATGAAACATACTTCAATAACAAAGAAAGACACTACCTCAAAGTAAAAGTCTAGAAAACGGTCTTCCAAGCAAATGGTCCCAAGAAACAAGCTGGAGTTGCCATCCTAATATCCAATAAAATAGACTTTCAACCAAAAGTTATCAAGCAAAATGAGAAAGGACACTTCATATTCATCAAAGGAAGAAATCCACCAAGAGAAACTCTCAATTCTGGATATCTATGCTCCAAATCCAAGGGCATCCACATTCATAAAAGAAGTGTTACTAAAGCTCAAAATACACATTAAACCCCACACAGTAATAGTGGGAGAATTCAACACCCCACTCTCACTAATGAACAGGTCATTGAAACAGAGACTAAACAGAGACGTAGTGAAACTAATAGAGGTTATGAACAAAGTGGATTTAATAAATATCTACAGAACATTTCACCCTAAAACAAAAGAGTGTACCTTCTTCTCAGTCTCTCATGGTACCTTCTCCTTCTCCAAACTTGACCATATAATTGGTCACAAAACAAGCCTCATCCAATACCAGAAGACTGAAATAATTCTAACAAAAATCAACAAATGATACAAAGAATTAACAAAACCAAAACCTGGTTCTTTGAGACAGTCAACAAGATAGATAAACCTTTAGTCAAAGTAACTAAAGGGTCCAGAGGCAGTATCCAAATTAACAAAATCAGAAATGAAAAGTAAGACATAACAGAAACAGAGAAAAATTAAAAAATCATCAGATCCTACTACAAAAGCCTATACTCATCAGAACTGGAAAATCTACAAGAAATGGTTGATTTTCTATACAGATACAACATAACAAAGTGAAATCAAGAGCATGTAAACGATATAAACAAGCTCATATCCCCTATGGAAATAGAAGAATCATTAAAAACCTACCAACCAAAAAAAAAGGGGGGGAGGCAGGGAGGGCAGATGGCTTTAGTGCAGAATTCTACCAGATCTCCAAAGATCTAATACTAATATTCCTCAAATTATTCCATAAAATAGAAACAGAAGGAACACTACGTAATTCATTCTACAGAGCCACAATTACTTAAATAGCTAAACCACACAATGAAACAACAAAAAAGGAAACTTCAGACCAATTTCACTTGTGAATATTGATGCAAAGCTACTCAGTACAATTCTTGCAAACTGAATTCAAGAATGATGGTTAATAGGTCAGAAACACTCAAGTGTTTACAATTTTAAAAGGTTCTACGTAATATTATCTTGTAACCTTTGTTTGAATTGTGGTAGCCTTTTAGTTAACTGTCCTTTGCTGTAAGAAAGTTGTATTTTTCCTAACCAGCATTTTCTTCTTTCTTGATTTAAAGGTAATCTCTCCCTTTATGATTCTGCTCAGACTCAATGAGTACATCCAAATTAACTACTGTTCTATGTTGTTTAGAGTGTGGCTACAGCCACAAGGGTATGGCAAGGAGTGAATAGCACTACTGTCTGTACAAAAAAAAGTTGTCTATAAAGACAATTTGTTATATTCTGGGTTCATCTTATTCTTTCTTTCATCAAGAATGAGACCCCACATGTCTGGCCCTATGGAGTAAATTTTTTTACTCTATTAGACTGTTTCCTTTATCCTATTTTACCTGTTCTTTCAGATATCCCTCATACTTCCATCTTTGTAGTAACCACATCCTCTAGAGTTGAAGATACATGAGGTTGTGGTGTGCCTGACATGGCTGCTAGGATTTCTACAAGAGCAGTGTCACACTTAACTACCAAGCCATTCTCCCTCACCTCCTTCAAATCTTCATATGTGTTTTTTTAACATTTCAAAAAGTCAAAAGAAGTCATTTCAAAACTTTCATGACAAAGAAATGTAAAAGTTTTTGAGGGGCTAAAGATGAGTAACTTGAGTAAGAATATGTTATCTGGTCAGGTGGTGGTGGCACATGCCTTTAATCCCAGGACTTGGGAGTCAGAGGTAGGTCGATTTCTGAGTTCAAGGCCAGCCTTGTCTACAAAGTGAGTTCCAGGACAGAAAGGGCTATACAGATAAACCCTGTCTCAAAAAAAAAAAAAAAAAAAAAAAAAAAAAAAAGAGAGAGAGAGAAAAGAGAAAAGAAAAGAAAAAAGAATATGTCATCTGTGCAGATTACTGCATGATACAATGCTCCAGTAAAAATATTGGTTTATGTATTAGTTAATACCTGAAAACAGAAGTTTTCTTATATTGCTCCTGTGAATGAGTTGGATATCTAAAGGCTAAATTCTAAGGAAATCCTTCTGTGTTGAGGGAATTTATATTCTACAAGGTCCAAATGGGAATGTTCTAGTTAGATTTGGGAAAGAAATCAGGAAATGTACAAGCCATTAGTTACTAGCACAGAATCACATGCATTAGCTATGTTTATTCTTGAACTGTCAGTCAGTCAGAAACACAGATTTCCAAAGATTCTTTACCTGTCTTTGAGTGAAGTTAAAGGTGTGAGCTAAGATATGAAGAGGAGAGAGTAGTAGAAAAGGTGCATGAAATGTAATTTTGAGGCTATTTCTCTAGTATCCAGTAAATTGCCCCTTCCAAGAGAGGAGAATAATCCAAGCCTTGCCCAGTGGGAACCATTTGCCTTCTCTCAAAGCTACCATTCTTAATATGAAAAAAGCAACCTTTTCTCTTTGCACTCTTAAGTCCTTCACTTTAACCTCATGAAAAACCTTTGCTCACAAAGCTAACTATTTCCTTTCTGAATTGGATTGCCAGAACAGATAGGGGGAAAGGGACACTTTCTAAAATCTTTGCTTTTTATTCCCTCTTAAAACTACAAGAGTACCAGCTTGCAAAATTAAGCAGCTAAGAATATTTGATGCCTCATTTCGAAATGTCAGACCTTACATAAACCTTTCCCAAAGTAAGTTTAGGTCTTTGCCCTAGACAAGTTCATAGAATTTCTATGGCTTTTCCCTCTTAGTGATGCTTGGTTCTCTAATAGCAATCTAATTCCACATAATTGTGGTCTTTTCCCAAGTGTTCCTAAATGTCAACTCATGAGGAGAGATCAAAGGTTATAATAAATTTTTCTAAAAAGCTTCAAAATGATTGTTGTCAAATAGCTTCAACCTTCATTAATGTCACAAGGAAAGTGTCTTACTCTAGGATAGGTGTAGAATTGCATAAGCAGAACCAGTTACCACTAAATCAAAAAGTGTGCATGTGTGTGTGTGTGCATGCGTATGTGCATGTATGTTTGTATATGTTGTAGTTCATGCCATCATGTGTTTGTAAAAGTCAGAGGGCATCCTTCCCTGTCAGTCCTTGCATTTCATCTTAAGACAGAGTATCTTGTTCATTGCTGCATATCTGAGTTTAGCAGACCTGTGAGCCTCCAAGAATTCTGTCTCCACATCCCATCAACCTGGGGTTTCTATGGATTATATGTCAGTGCTACCACGTCTGACTTTATGTGGCTTCTACAGATATGAATGCAAGTTCTTCTCCTTGCATACCAAGTGCTTTACCCAGCAATCCAACTCCCAGCCCAAGGAGACTTGCATTTATAGACTTAGAGATGGACAAATAAAATGCTCTGGCAATGATGAAAATGTGCAGATCTTAAATTTACCTGTGCTATGCTGCATTTGTTTGATTTCATTAAACATGTTGTTAGTAGACACCATCTATATTCTTATTTTCCATTAAATACAAATTGCCAACTATAGTCAAAAGATTTGAAAGGCATTTATGAGAGAATATTATATTTATTACTATGAAAATTTGTGTAGATTTGATCAAATTACCATGCTGTAAAGAAGAATTCTCTAGTACTCAATGACAGTGATATGTGATAATCTAAGAGCAAGTACCAGATTCATTTTATTTTTATTTATTTTATTTTTTATTAATCATTCCATTCATTTACATCTCAAATAATATCTACTTCCTGGTTACCCCTCCACAAGCTCCCATGCCACAACCTCCTCCTCCCTTCACTTTACCTCTATGAGAGTGCTCCCCCAGCTATTCACCCTCTCTTGCCCCATCCCTCTAGCATCCCCCTCCATAGGACCAAGAGCCTCCCCTCCCATTGATACCAGACAAGGCCATCCTCTGCTACTTATGTATCTGAAGCAAAGGATCTCTCCATGTACATTCCTTGGTTGGTACTCTAGTCCCTAGGAGCACTGGGAGGTCTGGCCAGCTGATGTTGTTCTTCCTATGGGGTTGCAATCCCCTTTAGCTCCCCCAATTCTTGTGCCAACTCCCCCATCAGGTTCCCTGGGCTCAGTCTGATAGGTGGCTCCAGGTATCCACACCTGCATTGGTCAGTTGCTGGCTGAACCTCCCAAGGAGCAGGCACACCAGGTTCCTGTCAGCAAGTGGCTCTTCCCAACAGCAACAGTGTCAGGTTTTGTGTCGGCAGACATGATGGATTCCCCAGGTGGGGCAAACCCCAGATGGCCTTCCTTTCCTTCTCTGCTCCACGTTTTGTCCCTTTCTTCCTTAGGACAGGAAGATTTCTGGGTTATAATTTTTGAGATGTGTATATGGCTCCATTCCTCCACCAGTGGCCATGCCTATCTACTAGAGGTGGTCTCTACAGGTTCCATCTCCTCCTTTCTGCTAAAAGCATCCCAGCTGGGTCCTGGTAGCCTCTCCTTTCCCTGGTGTCTGGGACCCTCCAGTGGCTATCCCCAGATCCTCATCTCCCCTGCTACATATTTTTACTCAATTTTCAGACTCTGTGTTCTTCTCTCCTGTTCCATCCAGTACCTGATACAGACCCCCTTATATGTTTCCCCTCTTCTTTAATTCCCAGTTCCCTCCCTCTCCCTCTCCCCACCTCCCTCAATCATCCTGTTCTGCCCTCAATGCAGAACTGAAGCAACAAAATCATCGTCTTCCATCTTCCAAGGATTCATATGGTCTGTGTGTTGTATCATTGCCATTGTGACTTTTGGAGCAAATATCGACTTATCAGTGAGCACATACCATGTATGTTCTTTTGTTTCTGGGTTACCTCACTCAGAATGATATTTTCTAGTTCCATCCTCTTGCCTGCAAATTGCATGAAGTCATTGTTTTTAATAGCTGAGTAGAAATCCATTGTGTAAATGTACCACATTTTCTGTATCCATTTTTCTGTTGGGGGACATCTGGGTTCTTTCCAGCTTCTGGCTATTATAAATAAGGCTGCTATGAATAAGGGGAGCATGCATACTTGTCATTAGCCTTCTTCTACTCAAAGGATAAATGGGCTGAGAAAGAAATTAGGGAAACAACATTCCTCACAATAGTCACAAATATTATTATATACCTTGGTATGATTCTAACCAAGCAAGTAAAAGATCTGTATAACAAGAGCTTCAAGTTCCTGAAGAAAGAAATCGAAAAAGACCTTAGAAGATGGAAAAATCTCCCATGCTCATGGATTGGCAGGATTAATATAATAAAAATGGCCATCTTTCAGGACGCAATCTACACATTCAATGCAATCCCCATAAAAATTACAACTCAATTCTTCATAGAGTTAGAAAGAGCAATTCTCAAATTCATTTGGGAAAACAAAAAACCCAGGATAGAAGAAAACATTCTTAACAATAAAAGAACTTCTGGGGGAATCACCATCCCTGAACTTAAGCTGCACTACAGAGCAATAGTATTGCTGGTATTGGTACAGAAACAGGCAAGTAGATCAATGGAATAGAAGTGAAGATCCAGGAATGAGTCCACACACCTATGGTCACTTCATTTTTTTTACAAAGGAGCTAAAACCATTCAGTGGATAAAAGACAGCATTTTTAACAAATGGTACTGTTTGACTGGTGTTCAGCATGTAGAAGAATGCAAATTGACCCATTCTTATCTCCTTGTACAAAGCTCATGTCCAAGTGGATCAAGGACCTCCACCTAAAACCAGATACACTGAATCTAATAGAAGAGACAGTGGGGAAGAGCCTTGAACACATGGGCACAGGAGAAAATTTCCTGAGCAGAACACCAATGGCTTATTCTCTAAGATCAAGACTTGAGAAATCAGAACTCAAAAATTGAAAATCTTCTGGAAGGCAAAAGACACTCTTGTAGGACAAAATGGGAATCCACAGATTGGCAAAAGATCTTTCCCAACCCCACATCTGATAGAGCACTAGTATCTAAAATATACAAAGAACTTAAGAAGTTAGACACCAGAAAACCAAATAACCTTATGTAGTACAGGGCTAAACAGAATTCTCAACTGAGGACTCTCAAATGACTGAGAAGCACTTAAAAAATGTTCAACATCCTTAGTCATCAGGAAAATACAGGTCAAAACAAGCCTGAGATTCCACCTCAAACCAATTAGAATGGCTAAGACCAAAAATGCAGGTGATAGCAAATATTGGTGAAGATGTAGATAAAGAGGAACACTCCTCCATCGCTGGTGGGACTGCAAGCTGATAAAACCACTTTGGAAATCAATCTGGTTGTTTCTGAAAAAATTGGAAATAACTCTACCTGAGGACCCAACTATACCACTACTAGGCATATACCCAAAAGATGTTCCAACAGATGCATTTTAATGTATTCTTTTTCCTGTTATTCCATCTAACAAATCTGACATTTAGATATAGAATTACATTTTAGGAAGAAGAATATGGGGTTGAGAAATGATAGAGTGAGCTAGAATAATAATTTTAAAAAATGATTAAAACTTTGCAAATGATAAGTCTGCATTTCTTGTTCATGTGTGTGTGTGTTTGTGTGTGCGTGTGTGTGTGTCACAGTTATTATCTAGAGTGCATGTCAGTGCTATCCATGACCCATGGATGTCAGTATGAGTTGTATTAGACCAGTAGCCAAGTCTTTTATGCTTGTAGCAAGTTGTCCATAGCTTTAGCCCCATGTCAAATATGTTTGCAACCAACAATCTTTTATGTCTATAATGAATGAGGAGCACACAATCTTTTTTTCAATAAGTTAATACATAATAAAATGAAATAATTTGCCATATATATTGATGAGAATTATACAGGTGTGAATTTAGGCAGCATTTCCAAGTCAGCTTCCTAGTCAGATAAATTTGAGCCAAATACTGTATAGTTTGCAGATTCAAATGACATACCTTTCATAGGCTCATGTGTCTTAACACTTGCTGGGCCCCTGATAGTGTAGTTTCAGAAGGTGATAACACCAATTTCAGTTGGGGCATTTACAGAGAAGAATCGGTCACAAATGGCAGGCTTGTAAATTGTAGATTAAACTCTGTGCTAGTATGACTTTTCTCTGTTTCTCATTTGGGTAGCTCACATAGTCACATTATATGGTTATGTCTCACATTAACTCTAACTTACCCATAAGCTGATACCAGGCATGATAGATCATACCTCATCAGTGAGAATATATCCTTCCTCCATTAAGGTGTTTCTGTCTGGTGCTCTGTCATAAAGAAAGAGGTAGGAAGGGAAGTAATTGATACAGACACTAAACTTTAACTAAATATGCCTTATCTGAGTCAAGAGAATGCCTTTGAAGGTCAATTAGCCTGAATTCTAAAACATTAACTACTGATGATATAAATATTCTTTATAATAAGTGTGATATAATTTGGAAAGTTCTGAAAATTAATTCATATTTTGATCTGAGTATAAATCTTCCTGTTGTTTGGGGGGTTTTGATTGTTTCTTTGTTTGTAAAATGCAATAATTATTTTACATATATTTGGATAACTATCTTCCTTCAAGAAATGCATTATTTGTTGAAAACAGAGCATACATAAGTAACATTATAATTAATGCAAAAAGAAATAGTCATTTAATAGCATTAAAATCCATTTAGTATATCTGTTAATATTTTCTCCTACATTCTGATTTCTCATATTCAAATACAATGTTTATGACTCATTAGATTGCTTAGACTCAAGTTTTGAAACTCAGTCTTTGCAAATTACAACTGCAGAGGAAAGTGTCATTTTAAAGTAAATTTTTTTCATGCTTTCTTATGCTCACTGACAGGTTAGTCTAGAGTATGTGAGAGAGGTAGAAGCATGAGTGTGTGGATGTAGTCAGGGAATGGTTTTGATGAAAAGCCTGAAGCCTATCTATCAGCCATTTATTATCCATTATCATTTTTATAATCGATCTATTTATCTATTTATCATCTATATCTTTCTACCATTTGTCATGAATGTATTTACATTTCATCTTTTTATCTATCATCTACCTATCTACTACCTATCCACTACCTACTACCTATCTATCCATCTATCTATAATCCATCTATCTACTATCAATCCATCTATAATCTACTATCTATCTATCTATCTATCTATCTATCTATCTATCTATCTATCTATCTATCTATCTTCTGTAGATTTATCTACATGCCAACTCTTTTTATCAGTTGTCTGTTATTTATTTGTCATCTGTCTACCTATCTACCTATTTATTTAATTTGTTTGCTTATCTGCTTACATGTTCTCCAATATTTCCATCATCCTGTCTATCCAATTCTATTTATGGATGATATTTGCATACAACATTCCTGTTCACTGAATACTTAACTATATCAGTAACTACATTAATAAACATAAAGAAGTGTGTATACTGATCACATATATTTACTTATGACTCATCTTAGAATATTCTTCATAGTTACCCTGTAGTCACTGCATGAAAACTTCTAAAGGAGTGAGCTGTTCACGTTAACATATAAATCCCTACAGTGACAAGTAAAAGAGAAGCTTGACAATCTAATAAATTATGATTTTCTATTATCTTCATATACAACACAGAGCACTCATTTTGAAGTTAAAGAATTTAATAAATATTAGGAATGTTTTATGTGTTACAGATAGCTAAACTCTAAGAGGTTCATAAATGAGAGTTGACTTCTTATTAAAACAGTTGAAGACAAAATAATTGAACTGGCTCAAAAGACTGTTAGCAACCATAAGGATGTGTGGACCATGTAAGTTAGTATGTGTGTGGTCAACTTGCATAACATTTGTTAATTCAATCTATATACAATAAATGACTTCAATGATTAACTATATATTATTCATCTCATTTCTGTTCAAGTATTGTGTGTTTTGCAAAGGATTGTCAAATTATCTTTCACAGCATATAAATTATGATTTTATGATTAATATCTGTGCCTTTCTCTTTGCCTGTTCCTTCATACTGTAAATTATCAAACGTTTTCATCTTTTTGGATTACATAGGTTACAAATGGATTGTCAGCATGCATTAACTTGATATTTTATCTTTTTGAGTGAGGCCAAGCTTAAGAGTCATTTACTTGTTGTTCAGCAAACTTACAGCATGCTTTCTATTTCTCTTTTTTTTGTATTATATTTTTCTATTGAAAAAGAAACAACTTTCATACAAAATTCTGATCAAGGTTTTTCTTGCAAATACCTCTCTACCTCTCTACCCACCTAACTCCAGGTCCTTTCATTCCCCTCCTCCTCCTCCTCCTCCTCCTCCTCTTCTCTCTTTCTCTCTCAAAAGAACCAACCAACCAACCAACCAACCAACCAACAAACAAACAAAAACAATTAAATAATTATAAAAAGAGAAAAATACAAGAAACACATACTCCCACACTAATCTATAAAACACAAGTTACTGGATTTTGGTTTTCCGTTTAGTTATTATTTGAAGGTGTTCTAATGGCAATATTTTCAGTGATGGTTTGAAACTATCTCACCCATTTTCTTGTTTTGTCCATTATATAGATAAATAGATTGACGTTGTTATGGCTTTTTAAACTTGCATTGGTTTTATAAATAAGTTTGAAAAATCTAGTGTTATTTTATAAAACCCTGAAGTTTACTAGTAAGGATTTTATAGTTTCATTTTTTAAATATTTTAAATATTTTCATCCATTTGAAAATTGGCATGCTGCTATAATAATGTATAGGACAAAGTGATTTCCTCACAAGTGCCTATAGAATATTTTTGCTAACTAGTTCATTATTTGATATTCCTTTGTAATGTCATTTATATATTGCATTGGCTCCAACACATAATTAGGTATATTTTAGGCTCTCTTGTCTAGTAGATCTCTTGTTTATTTGAGACTACTTTAAATTTTTATTTGCGTAAGTTATAAAACATGTTTCAATACCTAGTAGAATTATACATTTAAATACCAATCCATTGCCTTTTTTATTTTTGGTTTTGTTTTTCTGTTTTTAGCCATTATGCTTGTTTCTTTTGCATATGAGGTAGAATTGTTTACTTCTAATCCAAGAACAATCCAAGGTGCCTCATGATATGTAGAGTAGAGAACATGGGTAACACTGTAGTCAAGTATCCCTGTCTGAATACCATCTAAATTCATATTCACAGGAATCACAGAAGTACTGGCAATGTTCTTTCCATCCATCTTAGCACTTCCTGTTTGGTTACACATAGGTATTTTATCTATTTTATTGCTCACAAGAATAAATTTTTCTTTAGGTGGATTTTGACTACACATGTGCAAGTTTCCATTTCATCAATGTATATAAAATTAGGACCCTGGGTTCGTGCAAATGTCTTTTCCATTAATGTTGGTCATTTTTCAGTTACCACTGAGTTTCAACTGTAAATCAACTGTGTGTTTGTAAGTGTATTGGTGTATGGTAGTAAAGATTGAATCCAGAGACTCATGTATGTGAGGCAACTTCTCTACCTGAGTTATATATTCAGTCTGAAATTTAGTCTGAAATATGAAGTCCATGTATTAGTGATTTTTTCAAAAGTTTTAATTATGATCATGATTCATTGAATGTTTTTATTTTCACTATGTTATTGACTTTATATTTGAAGCAAACAAAACTTATGTTGTAGTATGCATTTTAAGACCATTTAATTTATAATAAAACATTTTAAAACATTGCATGTTTGAAAGAATTGTTCATATAGCCTCTCTCTTAAATTATTGAGATGATATATTATAATGACATATTTTAATATTGATACATACTATATTCCTGAAATAAAATTCTTTTAATTGTAGGAAGACTGCAATTTTTAAAAACTCTCATCACTTTGGTGTGGTATCAAATTTGTACTTATGTCATTAAATAATGTGGATCATTTTCGTCTATATTATAAACATTTTTAAATGCCTTAGGAATGACTTTGTAAAAGTAGAAGTGACCAGCCAGGTGGTGATGGCGCACACCTTTAATCCCAGCACGTGGGAGGCAGAGGCAGGCAGATTTCTGAGTTCGAGGCCAGCCTGGTCTACAGAGTGAGTTCCAGGACAGCCAGGGCTACACAGAGAAACCTTATCTTGAACACCCCCCCCTAAAAAAAATAGAAGTGACCACTTTGCCAACATTTCTTTCTGAATGGTCAGGTTCTCTCTGCCTATGCTTTGTGGTTAGAATAACCACCACCATTCCAGAATAACAGTGAAAGGGAAATTTCGGGCAAAAACAGAATTAGAGACCAGAGTCTAGCAGCTTCAATTGAATGCTTTGCTGAGGAGCCCTCTTATCATTCAGGATGACTGCCAACAAAATGAAGATTGTAGACAATATCTCATATGATTTCTTTCCCTTTCGAAAATAATTCCAACAGGAGAGTTAGTATAACTCCCTTTGGTGATGGAGACCACCTATAGACTTTCTAGCACAGGGTAGGTTAAAATGGAATTTTGAAGGTATTGGGCCTTGTTTGAATAACTCTCTCTGACTCTGTCTCTGTCTTTCTTTCTCTCTTGGTGTGTGTATGTGTGAGTGTTTTTATGATTGCAAAAAAATCTTCTTACATATGCATGTACTGCCTCAGAGCAATTGGTCAAATACCTGACATAGGCAAATGCTCAATAAATATTCTGAGTGTAATCTACTATTATGATTTCACAAAACTCCCTGGAAAATGTAATTAAGGAAAGTATGATTCAAAGGTGTAAAAATGACTTGCATAGATTATAGAGTGTTTCAGTATAAGACTGCCAGCCCAAATCTTTTCATTTCAAATCCAATGCATTCCATTCTAGCTGTGCATGAATATTGGGCTATACACATGACTAGAGAAATAATGCCTTTACTACGATTAACCTCTAATTGATAGATGCACTTCTCTGATTTATGAATGTGAGCAACAAAGTCAATATTCTCAGTCAATAATTTGGTTTTCCCACCAATATAAAACTATAGAAATAAAGAAAATGTTAGCATATAAAAATGTTTTATATATATATATATATATATATATATATTGATAGAATCTTACACTCACTAGTGTTTTGAACTTGCATTAGCTATGGTGGTATCCTTCAACATAATTTAAGGTACTAACAAATATATATATATGTATATATACATATATACATGTGTATATATATTCGTGTGTGTGTGATATACATACATGTGTGTACACTTATCTCATGTGATTAAAATGTTTTGAAAAATATGTTTGTGTTATTTTCAGGATGATTGAAATGGTTAGACATACTAATGAGAGCAGAAAAGGAAACCAATTCATGAGCATGTTTCATTTTTTTGTGTGATTTTTACTTTTAATCATATTTCACAGAGTACATGCTATTGTGGGAGTTAAAAGTCTGGATATCTTATTCAGAGGAATTTGAGACATTCATATATGATAGGCCCTGGACTCACTGAATCCTTCAGCTGGCACAATTACTGGATGGATTTTAATTGCTCAGCCAAAGAATAATTTTCCCCCAAGAAATCCCATGCCTGCCGTAACAGTCCTATGAACTGATCACAATGCTTCTTCATCTTCCCAGGCCTTTCAGCTGGACTGCAGACCTTGGGCTTTCAAAGGGATCCTGTGACAGCATCAAATGAAATTTAGTAAATGCCTTTGGTCGATTGGGATAGAAGTGAAATAAATAGCCAGCGCTCCAGGGACGAAGTGCAGACAAGGCTCTCCTTTCCCCTCACTCGCTTATCAGTGTGCACACAGCCCTGCTGCAGAATGAATTGTGCTAAATCTAATCTGACACCTCTCCCTAGGGACACTAGCAAGAATGTGGCCGATGATCAGAGGGCTGGTGGATTGGGATATAGTCCATCTTCCTTTCGAAAGGCAACATTTCCCTTCAACATTGTCCTGGTATGCTTTATGCTCCATGTCCTAGGACTGATTTTTGATGTCCAGAGAGTCAAAAGCAGCATTTTTCAGATTCTTTGAATCTTAGGCTATGAGAAGATAAGAAAACTGATACATGAGGAGTTGATTTCTCAAAAAAATACATAATTACTTTTATGCCTCAAGCATTTTTATTATATACAATCTTGTGATGGCTACCCATAATGAATCTCAGGGAGTTAAATAATCTACCCAGATCACACAGCTAACAAATTGCACCTTGATCTCATCTCTCTACTTTTCAATTTCCTTAATACACATTATGCTTCTATAGTTTAAACTTGCACTATGTATTTTAGGAAGCTGAAACTTAGTTTTAAATCAATCTTTGAATGTTTCTTCAGGCAGATCTTCAAGAAACAAGTCATAGTTGAATCAGCAATGAAAGGAGATTTAAAAAGACAAAGTCATACTCACAGATAAATTTTCCAGCAGTAACAATACAAAGCCAAGCTTCTCATTTAACCTTAAAGCAAGTATTCTACGATGCTTGTTGTCAGTTTCTGTTCATACCTCAATCAAATTAAATTGGTTTTCCCACAAAGCAATTTGGAGAAATATCAGGTCCATTGGGACTAGGAAAGTAACAGATGTGACATAATATGCATTTTTCATGTGCCCCTAAGGGTTATGACATTTTCAGTTCAGCGATGCTATCTAGCACTGTAGAGCATATTTCTGAGCATGAAACTGAAGCTCTCAGTCCCATGGTTTGGTTTCTGGAATGAGCTGGTTTAAATAGGTGAGAGCTTCAGTGAATGTCTTATTTAGAAATTTGCAAAGCTTGGACCTTTTAGTACAATTGATCATTTATGGCAGCCAGATATTTTCCTTCTTGGGGAACAGCTGGCTTCAGAAATACTGCAACATTAACTCACTTACTTACCCGTACCTACTCACATAAATAACGTTATGCTTGCAGTGAATCTGGCGTGACAAAGCCTGTTTCAGCTTTTACTCAAATGTGGACATTAATAAAACAGAGCAGAGGACTCCAGCTCATGTTTTCCATCTGCCTGGTACACATTTCCTTAGTCATTCATTGAACACAGGAATCCTGCTTGAATGGGGGCTCAGCGACCCGCGTCAAGCTTGGCATGTTGAAGGACAGAAGGGAGATTTTAGAAAACTCATGGCAAACTGTAAACCTTTCAACTTTTGTCATTTTTTCTTTTTTAATTTTGGGTTGTTTTAGATTTCTTAGGACCTCTGCTCATTTTGGAGGCTCCCGGTAGGTTTAACACTTAGATAAATGCTGGGAATTCTGAGCAAGATTTCTAAACAAGACTGTGCATGTCTTTCACTAAGTAAAGTCATGTAAGGAGAGTAATAACCCACCCCATCCAGCTATATGGACTCGCCTGAGGAGACAGGAAGCATGCTGTGCCTCCTTCCTGGAAACAACTCTGGCATTTGCTTCCTGGTTGTTTGAATAAACCCTCTGAGAGACTTCAATTACTTTCTAAACAACCCACAGAATGAACTAGAGGATTTTTCTGAGTTACAAAAGAAACAGAAAACAACCAAAACCTTCCCATATGAAAATTTATAATTTCTGCTCTTCACTTATTTTTTTGCCAAGAAATATTACTAAAAGAAAATTTCAATTACATAAACTGATAAAACAACACAATTTGTTCAAAGATGTTAAGCCTAAGGTTTTGATAACACTTAGAGTAATACTTCGAAAACACCCTAAAGAAAAGATTCTATGTCTCTTGGCAACCATCAATTACCAATAGATTCTCAGCTAGTGGTGGGACGTCATGAGTTCCCCCTCCATCCATAATGAAATTTCTGCTGGCTTGATCTTGTGTATATCTTCTGTATGTAATCATAGCTGGTGTGAGCTCATATGTGCAATAGTGTTGTCAAGTCCAGTAGATCCTGTTTTGCCATAGAAATCTCCTATTACCGACTGTTGAAATCTTTAGCCCCTACTCTTTAATGAGCTCTGAACATTTGAGGGTGGTAACGTGATACAGATGTCCACTTAGAACTGACCAGGCCATAGCATTTGATCTCTGCATATGATACATTTATACAATGGGTTTTTATTCAGTTTTTAAAAATGTGAATTTCACAGATAAATGGAATTGGAAATAATCATTTTGAGTGAGGTAACTCAGATTCAGAAAGGCAACTGCTGCATGCTCTATCTCAAATGTGGATGTGAAATTTGAAATCTGGTTAGTTATGTGTGTTTAAATTAGACTAGTAATAGAAGACATCCAACTAGTAAAGGGTGGTGGTGAGAATTTCAAGGGAAGGGATATCAAACACAGGTGCTATAGAGGTAGAAATGGTAACAGAGAGAATATGGGGCTGGATACCACTAATGACCTTTAAAAAGGCCATATGGTAACTAACTATTGCAGAAGCTTCCTAAAATAAATTCACATATAAAAGCAGTTTCAAAAAACGTTATAACAGAGGGACAAACATTCTCTAAACACCATAGGCTACCAGATAAAAATTGCATTTATCTGGTATGTGTTACTTCTTATGGAGTTTAGTCATGAGGTCTCATAGCACTGCCACCAACATTATGGACAATTACCAATATTCTTGCCTCCCCTCTAAGACATGTTGGTAATTCCTGAAGGTGTCACAAACATTTGAGTCATCAGGCACAAGTAAGTCAACCTAGTACCAACTCAGAGTATTATCCCTACAGGTAATCTTTCATAGGATCAAATTATTCATTCTATGTATGAGAAAAGTATTCAATGGTACTATACAGCTGTGCATACTACAACTTAGAATAATGAATATGCTAGCAGGAAATGTGTACTAATGCAATAATGGAATGGATAATATTGGAGTAAACAACCACTTTCTCATTTGATTTAAACAATGCTCTAGAAGACCAGACCCATGCCTGCCAATGTTAACTAGCCCTCAATCCTGTGACTGACTGGATCATGGGACTGGTGGAGAACCTAATACTATAAGTCATCTAAATGGACACAGTAACAAACTGCTTCCTAAATTCTTTTTAAGCCCACAGATTAGAACATCTTTTGTCCCTCATTGGAGAAGTTTCTTAACAATTTAGGACATGTTTTCTATAAACTGCTGGATAGTACATACTTTTTTTTTATAGTATATCAGCCAATAAAAATAGTGTAGCAAATGCTAAGCATTTAAACTTATTTATTCAGAAACTTTGATTCTGTGTCTGATTTATCTCAAATGAAGCTGAAGTTTTTATAGGAAGGACACACTTGTTAAAGTAGTTTAGTCCTAAGAATAAGAATAAGGAAAAATATCACTCTTTGATTATAACAGAGTGATGAACCATGAATCTTGATATCTGGCCCATTCAGTTTCCTGCATCCATCAATCTATAAGCAATGGTTCTCAATGTTACTAATGCTGTGACCCTTGAATACAGTTCTTTGTGTTGTAGTGATTCCCAACCATGAAATTACTTCCTTGCTATGTCATAACTATAATTTTGCTACTGTTATGAATTGTAATGTAAACACATGATATGCAGGATATCTGATATGCAACCCCCATGAAAAGCTGTTCATTTACCAAAAGGGTTGCTACCCACAGATTGAGAACTGCTGCTATCAAATCTATACAGGTGCTTCCCTTCTGGAGAGTAGGGTAAGGTGGATTTTTTGTTTGTTTTATTTTGTTTTGTTCTTTAGGTTTTTGTTGGTGCTGTTTTGTTTCCTGCCACACCTTGGCTATGTCTCTCCCTTAATTTAGGGGTCCTATAGATTCCTGGAATTGTATTATTTAATCTGTCTTCTGTTTTCTGATTTTTCACAAACTTTCTTCCAACCTTTCTGAATTGCCTGTCACAAGATTCCCTATAAATCTGTCAGAAAGAGAAAGCTTTCTCCTAGGATGCCAAAAAGACACAAAGTAATGATCAGTGTGTTCACTCTGGTCAGGCTGGAGTCAAGAAAATCAGAGGACAGTAAATATTTTGTAAATATAAACTTCATATATTATTTTGTCACAGAACTAGAAAGTAATGTGAGTAAACAAAGACACCGACATACTACACACATACACACATATACACATGCACAAATATATATATATATATGTATATATATTATATGTATATATATATATTATATATGTAATATGTATATGTATAAATATATGTACATATATAAGGTACATTTGGCATATACAAATTTAATTTACTTAAGATTCATTTTTTTTAGATGTATGAGTATTGACCTATACACATGTATGTGCACCATATGTATGTCTGATACCCACAGAGGTAGGTCATTGGATTCTCTGTAACTGTAAATACAGAGTTATATGCTAACATGTTGGTTCTAGAAACCAAACATAGGTACTCTGCAAACAAAGCAAGTTCTATTAACCATCAAACCATCTCTCCAGCCTCATTATATACATGAATTTGAAGTGAAGATTATAAAAGTTGACATGGAAACACTTCCCAATGAAATCTATCATAACTCTTGGAGGAGATATTAGAGTGCAAAATGTATAGCTGAAGAAGTGAGGTTCTAGTCCTGGCTTGTTTGCTTTACAGCCAAGCTGAACAGATAGGTTGTGCCCCTTTCTGAGTTTCAGTGGCATGTAAACAGATCATATAGACAGCAAGAGTTCAAAGTATTCCACAGTCTTATCCCCTATCAGAAACAGAAATACTTTTCTTTCTGCCAGTCAATATGTTAGAAATCACCTCCTTCTTTCTTTAAAGATTAGTCTTAGTTTTATCAATAATAGTGAAATAGTAACTTGCTGAAAGTCTATACACATATATATTTTTCAGTTGGTTGGCAAAAAAAAAAAGTACAGTTGTTAATGGAACAAGTCGTGGTGGGAAGTGAGGGATTTGCTATTATTGAAGCTGTTCAGGGCATGTCTAGACAAAGCTGTAATACTGTCTGTAAAATTATGTGAACACACCTCTACAAGGGTTCCATCTAGAAGGAGATGGAATCCTGAGGCAGATCTGCCTGTCTGATTTCATATCTAAGGGCATGTTGCAGTTCTTTGTATTGTGATTATCTCTTCTGTAATATTTTAGCTTAGAAATGGCATGGCAGTACCATGTTTACTCATCTTGGCCAAATGTTGAGCAAATCAAATAAAATAACTTCATATTTTTTTAAACTGAGATTAAATTCTCTCCATGGTTCACACTTTTATCTCTTTCTACAAAATCATACCAATTTGTTTGTTTAATAAATACATCTTGGCACATTGTATGACTGAGAACAGTAAAGATGAATAAACACTGGCCTGTTTATTTTGTGGAAGGCAGAGATTTTGCTTATCTTCTTATCCTTTCATCTCATTATACCTCCTGATATGTAGCAAAATTTTTTAAATGTTTCATTTTTCATACCTTGAAGAGTTATGAGACATGAAGATTAAACTAATAATCTTTATGTCACTAGAAACAGAAAATTACAAGGCAATGAGGAATTACATTTATAGTATTAATATTTCAGGAGAAAAGAAGATCAGCTGGAGGTTGAGGAAAGGCAATAATGAAACCTCAAAGCTGTGGTAATGATCAGAGCAGAATACTGAGCAGTAAGTGCCTTTCTAACAGACAAGCAGAGGAGATATTTTTTAACATAAAAGTAGGAGGCCTGAGGCTAGTTTACAAGGTCACCTGAAAAATGGGACAGGGCTGAGTTCATCAGAGTGAATGAGGAAAACTAGAAAAATAGCTGAAGACAGATTAAGTTTAGATCTTAAGCTAAAAGCAGGATAAGGAAACGGCAGTGCTTGATCTAACTTTTCCAACCTATTTTTCCATAATCTAGATGTCTTTACAGTAGACCAACACAGAAGGAAGAGTCATAAGATATCTTAACACATTATGAAATGCAAAAGAAGGAAATATTAACTGGTGCAAGCCAATGACTTAAATCTCTATTAAGGTAGGGAGGAGAAAAGACTAATTAGAGAAAAACAGACATCCCTAGGAAAGACAAGATGTGGTTGAAGGGAACAACTGAAAGTAGAGGATGTTCATGATAATGCTGTAGAGGTCTCTATGTTTCATTATGTTCCACAAACAAACAAACAAACAAACAAACCATCAGGGGTTCAGTGTTAATTCCATTGAATTCTAATGGGAACAGGACCATCTAAGAGATTGATTGCAGACACAACTATTCCTCAGAAAATGCTGCTTTCAGCATGGTAACTGTAATCTCAGACATCTGTTAAATCACAAATGTCTTCAGCTTTTAATTAACTGTGTACCTACGTGGCATCTCCAAAGAGTCTCCACAGAGTGAGGGGCCCAAATCAAGTGTTAATAAAAATATTACACTATCTTTCATATTACCCAGCATAAGAGGGAGTTGGTATTAAGGATTAAGATTCAGTCACGTATGTTAAAGAAAAGCCTAACACAGCCCAAATGAAATACCAGAAGAATATAAAAGAGAAAAGAAGAAATAGTAATTAAAAACATAAAGTATTTTTAATTAACAAAATTTTTATTTCTAGTAATACTCTATTGGTCATATATAGATATGAAATAGAATCATGAGGTAGAAGTGTATAGTCGCAGTTCAACCTATACCAGTATTCTCCTTTCCATTAAAGTTTCAGGGACTGCTAGGATGATAGACAGGTGTCTTGCTTGGAATTCCTTCAGTGGCAAGAACACCATGAGAGGTGTGATAGAAAATAGATTCTAGATCAGAACCAATTTTCAAACTCAAACCAGAAACTATATTAATATAGGCATGGAATGGGATGTTGTGGATAGCCTCATCAAGTTCTCACCAATGCAGGTTAATGTAAACTTATCAAATATTGAATGTAGGGCCAGCCAGAAAAGATGATTCTTTCCAAACTTGAATTAGATCCTCCCAATCCACATGGTAGGGTAAGAGAACTGACTTCTACAAATTGCTGACCGACCCTCTCTTTTCTATTGATGTGATAAGACATGATGACTAAGGAAATTTTTAAAAGAAAAAGTTTAGCTGGTTTTTAGAGTTACTCTAATGGCTTTTAGAGTTAGAGTCTATGATGGAAGAACAAAGGCATAGGAAGAGGCAACTGAGAGCTCATATCTTGATTTACAAACAGGAGGCAGAGAGGGCACACTGCAATGGCATCAGTTTTTTGAAACCTCAAAAGTTTCAAAAGTGACACACACCACTCCAACTAACCCACAGCTCCTATTTATTCTTTCCTAAAGAGTTCCAACAAGTAGAGATAAAAATTTTAAATTATGAATCTATAGGGACCATTCTCATTCAAAATATTACAGACTGCTACTATGTATTTTGTGACATACACATGCTACCCTCAAATAATAAAAAATTAAAAATACTGATGATAGCTAACATTTAAATTTATGATGTGAAGCTAATTATGTGCTCAGTGATGGCACATTTGAAAATCACTAGCTTAAACAAAGACAGCCCAAGGATGACTTCAAAGAGATTTCCTTCAATTCAACACATGATACAGGTGCCTGTCATGGTGCCAGATGGCCATGTGGTAAGAGACGTAGCTCACAAAAGTATATAGGTTAACGGGAAAAAGCAAAAAAAATAAAACCATCTTATTTTGGACTAATGATAATGATGTATATGACAGGCAATAAAGCAAATTACATCAAGTAAAGTAGCTATAAATATAGCCGTGGCCCTGATGCTGAACATAGAAAGTTAATAACAAGTACTTATCTGCTTTAATATTTAAGTTATAAATAAGCAAAATTAAATGTAGTAATTCTATTATACCAATTATGACTACATTCATCTATCCATAGATATGCTTTAACATCAAAAGTATGAAAAAGATTAAACCTAAAGGGTAGTAGCATTAAAATCTCTGAAGGCAGATAAAAGATCTTTGGCTGATTCTCATGGTTTCAGTAAAATGTCAACATCTTATGTGGAACAAACCCCAAGCTCTTGACCTACAATGAGAAAAGTTGTACCTCTTACTTCATCTCCACACAATTTCCATATTTGTCCTGCTGTGTTGCACTTTGTGTTCTGGTTACACAGTTGTGTCAGTCAGCACACAAAATTGAATTAATAACGGTAAAATCATCTCAGCATTTGATACCAACTGTTTGATTCTTGAGGGTCAGATCCGAAGTATTCTATATAGAGTCATACAAATTGAAATTTAATGAATCTGTTTTAAAAAGGCTTCAGAGTCAAATGTGAAAAGAAATCAATGTAGAATTAAGGGGCTGTAAGACTTGAGGCTACTGTTCTTCAGCTTATTCTTTGACTTCATCAGAAAAAGAAGCAAAGTATTACCTGGCATAAATGCTAATGTATCACAGTGGATTAAGAAGGCTCTAATATCAGAGCATGAAGGCCAGTCTCTGATCCACAGTCAGTTTGAGGCTAGCCCACAACTAAACAAGCAAACAAATAAAGAACATCTATAGCAACAAAATATGCCTCAAGACAAAAATAAAAATTGTTTAACTGAAAAATGGATCAATAACCTCAACAGACAATATTTAAGAGATGATTATGAGCATGACCAGCAAGTGTACAGTAACTAGCTGTTTTCTCCTCAGCAGGTTCATATAAATGAATTTGTGCCAAGATATTGTTCTCAGCCTAGTCATGATGGCCATTATTCTGTAAGAAAAAGAGTAGTGGGTGCTGACTAGGTGGGAGAGGGAAGGGCAAGCTTACACACTTCGAAGTGTGTCCATCTAAGTGTGTATTAGCACACTTGTAGCTAAATGAGTGTAGCTGGAGGTTGTTAAATGAAATAAATAAGCCAACAACCAGAAAGCATGGATAGTACATATCAAAATACAAGTATAGAGGGGAAATAAATTCTCAGATTTGACAGCAAAATAGAGTGAATATAATTTGCAATGGATAATATTTTTAAAATAAATATAAAAGAGAAATTCATAGTCTGCAAACAAAAACAAATGATAACTGTTTAAGAAATAAAGTGTAAATAAGACTGGTTTTACCATTATACAGCATATGCATGCATTGAATAACCACACTGTATTTTACAATTATGTATATTATCACTAAAAACAAATTTAAAGAGGCTATGTAGTTAGTAAAGGAGCCTGTTGAATGACCCACATGGTAAAATGTGAGCTCCAACTCCTAGAGGTTGTCTTCTATCTCTGACATGTGCCAACCCATACCCATAATACATAAAAATAAATAAAATTTAAAATGTAATAATAAATGAACTCTAAAAAAGTATGAATGTGTGTTTCAGTGTTTTATAAAGGTGAAGTGAGGGAAGACCTTGGAAAAGTTTGCATGCAAATAGAATAGAATTCCAAAGATGATCCAAAGCACTATGGTGCTTTAAATGGAAAAAAGAACTGATAATACAGTTATAAAAGTGATAACTAGAGTAGGAGGGCAAACATAATCTAAACAAATATAAAAATAGGATTCAAAAATTATTATTCATTTCAATGTAATTTTCCCAGCTATAACCTAGATTATAATCAGTATCCAGCTATATCTTCTTTTTGATTGGATTGTTTTATTTTAATTCTATGTTAGTGGAGCAAGGATTCTCTTTGCAACAGGAATTGGAGTCTCTCTAGCAATTTCTGTGTATTTTTTCATGTTAATTTCTTTTTTGTTTTATTGAAAATATTTCCCCCTCACATACTATATCCTGACTACTGTTCCCCCGCTTTATTTCTCCAAGTTCCTCCCCATTTCTCCTCCCATCAGATCTATCACTTTTCTGTCTCTCATAAGAAAACAAACAGGCTTTTAAAGGATAATAATAAAATTGAACAAAATAAAATATAATAAGATAAAACAAAAGCTATCAATCATGCTTAGACACAACAAACCAATAGAGAGGGAAGAGACCAAGAGAAGGCACAAGAATCAGAAAACACTCGTTAACATACTAGAAAGTCTCATAAAAGCATCAAACTAAAAGCTATAATATATACACAGAGGACCTGGTGCAGACCTGTGCAGGCCCTATGTATGCTGTTTCAGTCTCTATGAGTCCATATGATCTTTAATCATGATGATTAGAGAACCTTGCTTTCTTTGTGTCCTCTGTTTCTACTGGCTCTTACACTCCTACCTCCTTTGCTACCAGCTTTCCTGAGCTCTGAGGGAAGAGGATAAATGGAAATGTACGATTTAGGGATTAATGTTCCAAGGTTTCTCCCTTTCTTCATAATGCTTTACTTTAGGTCTCTCTCTATATATTTGTTTCTCCAGTCCCAGCTACTGCAGGAGGAAGTTTATCTTATAAATGCTGATTAAGGCAAGGATCTGGATAGAGTACAATATTTTTAAGAGTCATTTTATTGCTACAGCTTTGTTTTTTAGAGTAGTCATATTTGGTCTTTCACCTTAGGTCCCTGAGCTTTCAGATCCTGGGTATGTGGTATCACAAGCAATGCTGGGTGTGGGTTTTATCATGTAGAGTGGGCCTAAAGTCACATTAAAGATTGGTTGGTTACTGCTACATGCTTTGTGCCACCGCTGCCAGAGCGTAGCTTGCAGATAGAACAACTTTATAGATGAAAGAATTTGGTTTTATTTGTATTTTGGTAGTGTGCAGGGTGCCTTGCTGTACCAAAGATGCTAAAATGTAATGGTAAAGTCCCTATGTAGGCACCAGCTCAACTTTTCATGTTCAGTGAGTTGCATAGGTGTTGTCTTCTGCAATGAGAACTTACCCTCAATTTGTAGAGAGTAAACTACAGTTTTTGCAGAAGTCTGGGTTCTTTGGGGATTGCCTTGGAACCCATTTGGTTAACAACTCAGATGTAACTCATCCTGGTACTAGAAACTTTGGTGACAAGAGATGGCCAGGTGGAATTCTATCTTTCCCATTATTTGGTGATTTAATTTAGGGTGCCTTCATTACATAGATCTATTATTAGGAAGCTTCTACTGCACTGGGATTTCATAACATACCTTAATATTCATCAATTTTAGCTTTCTGTCCCTGTATTCCCTCTCTCATCCCCCTTTCAGTTCTCTTTCCACTTGATCCTGCTGATCTAACAAACCCATTTATCTATAACTATCTATGTGGGTCTTATTGCCAGAGGTTTCCCACGGAGATCTTTGGCCCGGCTTGGTGAAGGAGCCCTTGCGAAGGGAATTGAACAAGCACGGACAGGCTGTTTCTGGCATGTCTTCCAGGCCACTCTGTTTCTCTGCGCTGCCCTGTACTGAGTGAGGTCAGCCTGGGCTGACAGGCCGACTAGCCTGTGAGGAGTGAGGCACAACTTCAGGCTGCGTTTTGGGAGAGCAAATCTCTTCCCAAGAGTTATAGCTCTAAGAATAGGCTCAGACCATGGAGTAGATCTTTCAAGGGCTTTACTTCCCTGGATACCATATATACATATGTGTGTGTGTGTGT